>NC_056746.1:719013016-719098016 GCF_019279795.1 Protopterus annectens | reverse complement strand
TTGCCAGTTATTGTGCGAATGCTCTGACCATTGGTAGGGTTGCCACATTTTCATATGTCCAGGATGGGATATATTCAGGACACACCAGATTTTGTAGGCCAACACATACCCACAGTCAGTACAGGGTTTAGAACTTTAATTATTTTCATAGATGAGAGCTTATTCCTTTAGCAGTTTAGTTGCTTATTCTGTTTCTTGTAAGATTTACATATTTTACATACAGAAATAACTGTTTTAGGCAACTGTTACATTAAATATGGTACATAGTCATTTCCTACAATCACAGGACATTTGCCATTGTATCATTCTTGGTCAGGACACACCTACCCAAACAGGGACTTGCCCTCACAAAGTGGGACAGGAGGTGTCCTGCTTACATCAGTGCCTTCATCACCCTATATCCAACTGCCACTATGTGAATGTGTAGAGTATATTTTCTCGATAATTCATGCGTGGAGACGTGCATCACAGGCAGGTGTTTGATCCCAAATGGTAGGTTCTGCATGACCGGCTGGAGACTGAGCAGTCTCGTGAACCACTACTGCACATACAACTTGTGTCCAGATGTCTACAAGGCTGGACATCTTGTTGTGATACCAAGTCTGATGTTTACACAGGATACTTATCCCATGAGGGATATCCAAAAATTGAACAAGGCAATAACCTTCGATTTTTTTGGATTTATGAAAATGTGATAGGGTTTAACATGCAAGGGATACAAAGTTTGCAATCCTGACACTGCCTAGGGTGACACTGCCTACTAGATATGAGTAGTTGTCACTATGTGCAGATATGGCTGCGCCAAGCTAGCAGCCCGAGTATGGCTGGATTTGGTGGACGTTCAGGAATGAGGGGGTTGTGTGCTGTAGAGGGGATGATGGATATTCAATTACGCATCCAGGTGTGTTGTAGTTGAATGGCTCAGTTCCGTTCAGACCATTATGTGGATATGTGCCGGTGATGTTTCTGTACATGTGTATTGCACATTTTAGTATTCATATGTTTGTGTGATTGTGTTCTACAGTATGGCCTGTCAGGTTGTATTGCAGATGTGTATGTTTGTTCTTTGTGTTTCTTTCTGATTCACCCACTGCTCCTTCATACACCTCCAGTTCACCTATTGTGCATCCAACACAGTCTCCCCTTTGTGGATTATTACATTACCTGCCCCCCCCCCCCCCACACCCATATTCCACACACTCCATCCATCCCTTCTCTGGTTAATGGCCCATGGCAGGTTTAAGGGAACACAATGCATACACTACATATCTCTGGTACCTGTATGGTTGAGAGGACTACCCTAGCATTTTTCACCTTCCACATGCTGTACATCATGCACATAGGTACAAGGAAATACTTATCTTTCATGACATGGAAGGTAGGCCAGGGTAATACCCGTTCATCTTTGGCCCATCCTGACAAGGATGGCTTGGACAGCAAATGGGCAGATTTTGGCCGAATGCTCTGACCATTGGTAGGGTTGCCACCTTTCCATATGGCCAGGATGGGATATATTCCAGACACACATCAGATTTTACAGGCAAACACGTACCCACCATCAGTACAATGGATAGTACTTTTGTTTTATGCCTAAATGTAAGCTTATTGTTGTAGTAGTTTCGATGCTTCTTCTGTTTCGTTTACTTGCTTATTCGATTTCTTGTAACATGTAGGCATGTTACATATGGAAATAACTATGGTATGTGACTATTACATGAGATGTGGGACATAATTATGTCATACGGTCGCAGGATATTTTACATTTATAATGGTTTTGGTATGGACACAACTGCCCAGATGGGTACTGTCCCTCACAATGTGGGACAGGTGGTAACCCTGACCACTGGACTAGACTTAGCTATTGGCGGCGCGCTAACACAAAACATTTCGCTTCCACTTGGTATAACTATCAACACTGCATTAGAATACTGGCACGGGGTTTTAAATGGCTTGTTTGAGGGATGGTGACTGAATATTCGGCTACGTGCATTTCTGTTTGCTTCTTATTTTTGTGTTCGCAAGAACTGTCTTGCATGCTTTGCATACGTTTCAGTATCCATGGACACTGACAGGTGTGATTACTGTTGCAGGCAGGCTGTAATATTCAGCATTTTAAGTTGCATGCAAACAGCCGACATGTCCACGCCTCCATGCGGCGCTTTGACATGCCCCATGCACTCGCGCACGTTTCCTATGCATGTGGATGTGGCCGCAGCGCGACTTCATTAATATGCATATGGCACTACTACAACATCTGCACACTGCAAGGTCGGCGCAAGCCTAATGCCGGCCTTGCGCCGAGCTTCATGAATCCCAGGGTATATCTATATAGGTATATATAGACATACACCTGTAAATAACAATGGGAAAATAACTAAAACATAGATGTCCACATGCACCGTTAATGGGGTTAAGAGGCCCCAAGCAATATATGTTTTGTATGAATAGGTATACCCCCCAAACACTTCCGCCCTGCAATACACTACCAAGTGTTGCAGATCCCATAACCAGGACCTGACACGACATGGGCACAAGATGTTAACAGTACTACATCCCAACTGTATGATGTCAGGCTGGTATTGGTAACATATCATGCAGTACAGACTGGTTTCCATAGGAAATGTACAATGCGGAAGCTATCAACATCCCCAGGATACATATACACAGACACATATATGCAGATACAGATATATATATATATATATATATATATATATATATATATATATATATATATATATGTGACTACACATACACATTCAGAGATATGTACAGTAAGATACATATGTAGAAGGTGCACACAATATGGAACAGCCACTATGCCTACAGTTAACACCTTAACAACTTGGCACTGTTTGAGCCACCCATACAAATGACAATCACTGCCTGCAACATATACCCACAGAGAGGTCATAGGATATAACACCACACACAGGTTTGCATAAATGGAAAACCTTTATTTGCATACTATTACAGTTTTATATGCCATTTCCTATAGCTGTTCAGACACTGACATCCATATAAACAGAGTAATGCAACTGTGAAACAGTTATACTAATACAGTAGTCTGGAAAGGTTCACAACTGTTGCTGTCCAGGCCAAGCCCTTCAAATAGTACAATAGTAAAGACAGACTTGCCACAGGATACCAAACAATGAACAGTAAGTAATGCAGGTGTATAGTTCAGCAGCCTCTATCTACACTCTATACACAATCAGTAGGTGGTAAAGACTTCAGTTGACCAAATGGGATGTAACTGTTACATAACAAAGCATAACTGATGCCATCACAAGCACACTGACAAACAGAACAGTCTGTATGGCAGGAGGCAGTACACCTGCATTATCCCAATTTATGTATCTAATGTAAATATAGGTGAATTGTATGGCACTGTATATCCAGTTACCTTAAGGCAGCTCACCCCTGATACTGCCACATGTTGTAACAGCCTAGGTTATTTATGGTACATCCCCCCTAGAGTCAATATTACAGGGCCATATACCACTGCTACGTACACTGGCCTCTGGAGTGCATAAGGGCACACATGTATTGTGTTGGTGAAGCCCACACGTATATGGCCCCAGCCCCACCGTATGTGTGAGGTGTACAATAGCAGTGGACTGATGGCAGGAATGGCAGCATGATATACTCACAGCCCACTACAGAACAACCCAACAACATGTCATATGTGCAATGTTTGGTATGTAGGTGGAGGACACAGGCTGGAACACAGGCCCATATGTGGAAAACTGTTGTCATACACTAAGCAAGTCACTGGTGTTACAGGATAGTCTGCAACATACCCTTAGTCAGGGATTTGAGGTTAGAGACATACATGGATGTAGCCATGTACTGATAGCACTCAACACACACACTGCCAGTGAAATACCTGACACAGGACCTGTGTGGTGGACAGGCAAAACATGATAGGCACACCTCTGGCCACCAAGAGGATAAGCCCACAGTTGAGAGCTATGCAGACAGACTGCATTCCAAGGTAAACTATTATGTACACACCAACCCTGTAACACCAGTACTATACAAAGCATAACACAACTCTACTCACACTCTGTCTGTAGTTCCTGATCCTCCTACAAATATGTAGCTGGCCTGAGTGTACCTGTTCTCCTGTAAGAGGTATTGCTACCTGCTGTCTGTAACACTGATGCCCACACACAGGAAGGATGTCAATCACACAAGAAAGGTATAGGGTCCATGCCCACTTTGTATATGTATATATCTGGGTGTGTATATGTATATCATTGTACATATACATACCCATCTATATATGTCAATATGCTTATGTGAATATATCCATATAGATATCTGGATAATTATATATACATATATTTTAACCATATATCCTGAACATGGAGTGTAGCCCTACCTCAGCCCCTATAGTCTCAACTTCTTAGTGCAAGGGGATGTCAGGTATGTATAGCAGGTATATTAGTAGACTATTGCTACTGTAATAGGGATTGTCTTCACAGACATGGTATATGTGGGTGGTCACATCTACTTTTCACATGTGTGCCACTGGCTACTGACAGACGTCCTAAGGACATCATAGTACAGTACCGCTGCTAGCATGTAATGCTCCTGTGGACTACAGGAGAGATATTGGCCAATATATCTGGACAATCTGACACACTCTGAACAGTCCAGAGGTATACACAAAACCCCTTAGTGCAAAACATGTGGACCAAGCCTGACAATGTGGATGTTAACACCCATGTAGATGGGTATAACACGTAATGACTGGTATACATTTGCCCCCATAGGTTATGCATTCACACATCCTTGTCTGTCTGGACACATAATAACCACTGGTACAGAGGTGCCATGGCCACTTCCTACCCATTAGATATTTACATAAATCTGTACAGAATCCCACTGCTCTCTCTGACATGCATTACTGTTAAGGGAGACCTGGCAGCAGTATTTCTGACAAGTATATGGGCATGACATCTCACTGGGTAAGTACACTAAGCTGGTAGGCATGTAACAAAGCACTGTGCAGGCTACAGGCAGACTGGCTCAACACTGGCCTACATTTCCTATTGGGCAATGCACATGTACCTGCATATATAGCAGGCTCTACAGGTATGTCACAGCACATGGTAAGATACACCTCTGTAAAAGTGCATAACCACAACCAATGTGAGCACAGCTACAGCCACATATGGTAAGCTAGCATAATATTACAGTATATGGACTATCTGTTCAACACCATCCTCATATGTGCCACTCACACACTAACCCTACATATACTGGGCTGCTACACAGTGTGGTCCGATGCCTGTCTGTGGTATGGGACATGTGTGTGTATGGCCCTATAAACATGTAAGCCGATACGGTAACAAACAGTGGACAGGACCAAGAACAATGACATCTACCACAGTCTGTACACAGGCCAAAGCACATATTAACAATACAAACACTGTCGGCATTCACCATCAGTACACAGACCTCAGTACTGCATACACAACCACAGAATGTCCAGGTTATGTCATCAAATATAACCCCTACTGTACATAACATGTGCAGCAGTCTGATGTCTCACTGGCTTGTTATCAGAAATGATGTCAATATGCACCTCTTAATGCATGACATATGTACAAAGTTGACAGAGTTGTGGCTGGAAGCACATACACAGGGCCAATATTGACATGTTGCTGTGATAAACTCATACATTTATTGTTGTAACAGTTGTTGCAACATATGTCCTATGAGAGATATGAAGTCTGTAACTGTCACGGCTTTCACAATCTACAGACTGCAATCCTCACACTACCTTCTGCAGTTCACAGATAAATGCTCTGTGGGCAACACACACTGCCCAGTTTGCAGATGACCCTACAGATGGGGATTCCTCATAAACATAGTACTGACATGGCAGGTATTAAAACATGTAGGACAGCCATATCCAGACACACCCTGTTAAACCAACATTACTCCAAATGCAATATAGCAGCACTTACAGTCTGTAGCAGGTGAGGCACATCCCCCTCCTGTGTGTTACCCTGTTTCCACAGTGTATGTTGTTAGAGGTAAAGCCCCAATCCATCTGAGATGCTGTTTGCCAAACAACAGATCGAGTTCCTGGTCACAGAGAATGAAAAGGCCCAACACCAACATGATGTTCCAAGATATTGGAGTGTGTTTCCATGCATTTGGCTATGGGAATGTTACCACAGCTGTTCCACATGCAATCAGCTAAAGGAGGGCTGCAATTCATGCAGAGGCCATCAGCTGGTCATGAGCATCACTTAAAATGCACATGCTGCTGCCTAAGCAAAGCAGGTGTAGGTCTCCACATCCACTAGAGAGGGAGTGAGAGAGGCAGACAGAGGCAAAGACATGTCAGGGAGGGGTGGGAGAGTAAAACTTAAGCATGTTTGTGTCACACACCTACCAGCACAGGGTATCAAACCCCTGATGACTCTGTACTGCTATCACATTTCTATGCAGTTATTGGATGTGCCACATAGGTTAAATGTTGAGGAGCCCTCAGAACGTATATGTGATGGTGAGTGACATCTGCAACAGGGATATGGTAGCTATATGGTAAGTGTAGTACATGTGCCTGTCCGCATGAACAGATGCCAGCATCAACACAGCCACACTCTCACAAAGACGCACACACATTGATACACTTAGCAGGGCCAGAATTACAACTCATCACTACTGAGATTGCCACAACACATTACTGTGCAGGTATCACATGCACCACAGGGGTCATACGGAGGTTATAAGGACAAAGGGTACGGGGAGGTGCCTGACATCAGACAGCATGCTTCAGTATGCCAATGGAGGTTGTAATACATGTGAATGTGATCATACGCATCATACAACTCACACACAGGGTACCAGTAATGACACACATGGGTGCATTGCTTCACGAGTATGTAGTGGTGGACTGTGCCAGACAGCTATACAAGGCTAGGTGATGGGTATACCTTGGCATCAGGCCACATGATAATGGTCTGCATTGTGGCTCAGTGGTGTAGTTTCTGGATTTGACCACACAGGTGGGTATTGTATTCACCATCCAGTCATCTGGTCAATTGCATGTGGCCAGTGTTGTGCATTGATTGCCATGTATGTGTGCCTTAGTCCATTACATGGATGGTGTCTGAGATGTGCACACCTCCCATGTGCATGTACAGTGACATTTGGAACTGTACCTGGGGTCTCTGGCCCATGTTGTGTACACAGATTATCATCAGATGTGCCAGTCCTGGCCTCATGTGGCAGGAACTGGTAATGGACAGCAGGTTTTCCCTGCACCTACATTGATAGCATGCTAATGGCATTCCCTGTTTTCAGTGGCATCTGTGCATACAGGGCATGTTTTCAGGCATGGTATGTTCTTTGTGGCTCACAGGTGTTGCAGCTATCCAGTAGGTAACATGGGGAAGGTGCACTGTCTACATGTACGTGCCTATTGGACAGATGGATAGAGTGCCATGACCTCTGTAGCCCACTGCAATCACTCCATAGTTACTATCAGTGGGCAATATGCAGTATGCTACCAACATAGTGGCTGTTGCTTAGGCAAGTGTGTGTATGTATGAGACATGGGTTGAGAGTGTTATTTGGGTAATACTATGGTTGTTAACTTTGTTTGCCTGGCCTTGATGTCACATGTATGAGTATGGATTTGCACCCCAGCCTCTTGGCTATTTCACATCTGTTATCCTTGTACGGTGGACATTGTTATATACACTAGGGCCACCATATAAGAAATTTGCAAAACCCGCTCCACATTTGGCTGAGTTGTTACACACTCACAACCACATCCTCACAGGATACGAGTTACAAACAGACACACACACACACACACACACACACACACACACACACACACACACACACACACACACACACACACACACACACACCTGTCATGTCTGAGATTAGAACTCCTACCTAACTAGTTTATTACACTACAGCACTACTCAGTTATGGTATGCACCACAGAGTTTACTGGAGTACTCCAAAAGGTGTATTTCACATTGAATGACATCAGCAGGATTGCCAAAGTAGGACATTCCAATTGTAGTGAGTGTGGCTAGGCTAAAATGCATCACTCCCTACACAGACATTGAAACCCACACAAAACATCCACAACTGACATGTGTGGGAATAGAACCCCTACCAAAGTTCTATATCACACTACAGCATGAAGCTGTTATAGGACGCACCATGGGGATTACTGTAGAGCTCCTTCCCCAAAGGTGTATTTTACAATGAATGACATTAGCAGGATTGCCAAAGTAGGGCATTTGAATTGTAGTGAGTGCGGCTAGGCTAAAATGCATTGCTCCCTACACAGGCATTGAAACACACACAAAACATTCACAACCGACATGTGTGGGTATAGAACCCCTAACAAAGGTGTATATCACACTACATCATGAATCTGTTACAGGACACACCATAGGGATTACTGGAGAACTCTACTGGGCTACACCTTTCCAAAAGGTATATTTCACAGTGTATTACATCAGCAGCCTTGACACAGTAGGGCAACTGGATTGTAGTGAGTGTGACTAGCCTAAAAAGTAATGCTCTCTATAGAGACTGTGACACACAAACAAACACACACACACACACACACACACACACACACACACACACACACACACACACACACACACACACACACACACACACACACACACACACACACAGTTACCATCTCCAGGATTCAAACTCCTCCATAACTAGTTTATTACACTACAACAGTACACAGGTATAGGATGTGTTATGGAGATTACTGTGCTGCAGCTTTCCAACAGGTGTATTTCACAGTGTATGACATCAGCAACCTTGACAAAGTAGGGCATTTAAATTGTAGTGAGTGTGACTAGCCTAAAAAGATTTGCTCTATACACAAACAGGAGCACACACACACACACACACACACACACACACACACACACACACACACACACACACACACACACACACACACACACACACACACACACACACACACACAGTTACCATCTCCAGGATTCAAACTCCTCCATAACTAGTTTATTACACTACAACAGTACACAGGTATAGGATGTGTTATGGAGATTACTGTGCTGCAGCTTTCCAACAGGTGTATTTCACAGTGTATGACATCAGCAACCTTGACAAAGTAGGGCATTTAAATTGTAGTGAGTGTGACTAGCCTAAAAAGATTTGCTCTATACACAAACAGGAGCACACACACACACACACACACACGCACACACACACACACACACACACACACACACACACACACACACACACACACACACACACACACACACACACACACACACACACACACACTTGCCATGTCTGGGATTAGAAATCCTACCTAACTAGTTTATCACACTACAGCAGTTTGCAATTATAGGAAGCACCATGGAGATTACTGACCTACAACTTTCACAAGGGTGTATTTCAAAGTGGATGACATTAGCAGGCTTGTCATAGTACAGCTATGGGGAGGGCAGTGTGTATGCATGGGCCATAAACCATTCATCTAGAGGTTGACACACCACATGCAGGCACACGCAGGGTATATTCCACAGGTATGTGTATACAGCTGCTAGATGACTACTTCCTTGTACAGTAATGTTGCGCAGCTAGCACATGCACCACATAGTCTGTCATACTGACAGATACCAGTGGCTAAGGTCAAAAGTGAGTGATATCCAAATTTCATGTGGTTGCAGCCATTTGGCTGTGTGCTGGGTGGGACAGGCCTCATAATGGATGGCCCCTTGTGACAGTCACTCTATTCCACACATCTGTGTATGTCTACTTTTGGCTTATTATAGTGTGCTGTCCTTTCGATATATGCCTATATTCCTATCCAGTGTGTGTGCAAAGCATGAGTGCTGCATACTGAAGAGTGTCTGCACTAACATCTGCAAATGTCAGATATGTCTGGCCCACTGTTGTTTGCAGACATGGCCTTCATTTGTTCAAGTGTGTGCGCTTGCCCAGTATGACCTTTCGGTATGTTGTTGGCAGACATTTCCATCATTTCTCTAATTGTGTGAGCATGCCCAGCATGCCCTTCTGTATTGAATGTGTGGATCGATTCCATGTAGTTTGTATTGTAGTGCAGACATTTGTGTTGTATACCTACAGGTATTATACTGTTTCTGCAGGGTATCCGTCAATCATTTGGCAATATGGGGACAAACTGTGCAGGGGACAGTGTGTACTCTATGTGATTGTGTCTGTGCTGCTTCAGCTGCATGGTACTGCTGTTAGCAGTGATTTTCAGACGTGTACTGTTAGACACAGTAATGTTTTCTGTCTTCACGTACTGTCAGATGGACATTCTTGCTCACAGTTATGACTTGTGGGACAAAGGTGACTGCAGCTGTGTCCGGTATTGTGGGCAGATACCTACGTATTCATGGTAAGTTATGCCATTCTGGAGGGGGAGCTGCAGACACTTGGTGCTGGATTTGTGTATCCAGTTCAGCACCTTGGTACAGTGCTGGCAGAGGATCCCATAATTCTCCACCCATCAACATGGCAGTATGGCTTTATCTTGATGTGGCAATGCCTCACAGCTGTACAGATTTGCACATGTTAGTCTGAGGCAGGGGTCATGGCTCAGGACATTTACTCTTTTGTGGTATAAGGGCAGGTGTGTAGCCACCCATTTATGTGTTTGTAGCCACGGATAGTGTGCACACATCTTGGTGTTGGACCCTGCGCATTCCATGCTGCCCATGCTCCCGCACCACCCTCTGTTATTCTAACCTCTTCCATACATTATGCATACATTCTGTGTTACTTTCCCTAAGGGTATCACCACATCACAGGTGTGTGTTAGTGTTGGTCCACAGTTCATGCAGTGGGACATGGGTGACAGGTTACTGTGGTTTGTCCACATGGCCTTACATATGGCTTAAATGGAGTGTGTTATGTTGTTATTTGGGTGTCCATGACATAATATGCATTGGCAGTACATGTGAGACAGAGGCCTTTGGCAGGCGCCTGCAGGGCATTAGGTATTGATGCAGGCCAGATGTGGCAGGTCGTTGCATTCTGTCAGTCCTGGACTCCGAAACCACCATACAGTATATTCCACTGGGGTGACAGGGTAGATGTGATAGTGGTTCATGACAATTTCTTCTATCATTCTTGAGCAGGTGGTGTGGATGCTGGCAGGGTGCTACCTACAGCTAGGGACACATCTGCATGGGACACCTGCACTGCATGCTGCAGTCTTCCACTATTACGATATACAGGTGGGGTTATACTGTACCCATTCCCACCAGCAGGGGATATTGCCAGAGAGGTGCCTGTGAGTGGTGTTTGCGTGGCTGGGTGCATGTGTGCTATGGACACTACTTGCATCTGACACACAGATATGCAAGGGGCATTACAGTTATGATGGCATGTGTGGGTACATCAGCTGATTCCCAATATATCAGCCCTACCTCCTTTGTGATCTGCAGGTGTTCAGGCAGACCTCACCAGTATCCCCTACTAGAGGTCCTGTTACAGTGATGCATACCTATATGTACAAATCCAAGGGTGTTACCATTTCACAGTGACACAATATATACTGTATGTCTGGAGTACTTTCCCCTGTGTACTGCTTGTATATCTAGCCCAACAGAAATGCCATGTCAGTCTTAGAGATGGTAACACATATTACCACCATACATTTACAATGGCTTACTGCTTGCATGTGTTATACTGGTGGGGATTGTCTTTGGCACGGCAGTCGTGAGGGCTTGTCCCTGTTATCAGCAGTAGTGGGCAATGGCCACCAGGTCTTACCTCAACATGCATACATACTGATCACTCTCACACATTATGAAACACACACCATCCTAACACACTCAGACCTGCATATTGTGCAAATGCTACAACCTATCCTGCTAACTTGACCACCTCTGGCAATCTGTGCTCCACTCATATTAAACCTACTCATACATGTTACTACATTTCTACACAGGATTGGGGGGCAGACCTGACTGTTAGTACATTGCTACACAGGATGGGGGGGGGGCACCTGACTGTTTTACATGTCTACATGGCAGTGCGTGGGCACACCTGACTGTTACTACATTTCTACATATGGTGTAGGGTATTCTGCTATTTGGTGGAAGAGATGCATATTGCTGGCCAACACCTCATGGGTGTTGGGGAAATATACATGCTCATTGGCATGTGCTGACATGGCATCCAGAAACTGGTGGAATACTCTGGATGCTGATGCCTTTGAGATCCCCATGATATCCCCAGTTGAGATTTGGAAGGTACCTGTGGCTATTATTTCTAGGCCTACACATACCTTGGTATCCACTGGGATGTGTTCCCCTCAGTCAATTTGGTGTGTCAGGTGTGGCCATCACAGCTCAACAATTTGCTTTAGGAGGTACAGACCCAGGGTAACCTACCAGGGGCTACATGAGCTGGAGATAGTGGAGTGCCCCTGGTAGGTTACCCTGGGTCTGTACACTCTTCTCCGTCTCCTCACTGTGGGCTGATCAGCAGCATTCACATCCTCACCTCCCTCAGCCTCTTGCACATGTTGTTCTATGTTGCCTGCTGCAGCCCCTCTCATTTTGTAGATTTGTTTGTTAAAGGTTCCCCGCTTGCATACACTGGTGGTGTAGAATATGGGAAAAAAAACAGAGGGGAAGGTGTTTGCATAGTTTATAGTAGTGTTCTGGGCTGGGCTGGTCTGCTGCCTGTGTAATTGGCTGATTCTGATACATTTCACCTGCCAGCTATGCTAGTTCTCCTTGATTACCTTCCTACTGCTGTTTTCTCTTCCCATTGCTTTCCTGTTTAAGCTCGGGGGTGCACCGTGAAGAATGCTCAAATGTGTACAGTGCTGCTATTTCCTGGTTTAACTTTTTTTTCTTCCGTTAAAACCTGGTGCACAGCACGCACACTTGCTTAGAGAATGTAAAGAGTGCTAGGCAGATTCAGACACACCCCCTAGCTTAGCCGTGCCAAACTAGGAGCAAACCCAAGCCACAGGGCTCCAATCCACTTACAGTATGCCTGACACATACCCCATGATGTCAGCTAACTCCTAGGCTTGCACCAAGCTATTCCTACTCTTACAGTGTTGGGACCTGACTAGCACGCTGAGGAAAACTGGGATACACTACCATTCCCCTCATTTGCATAGGATTGCTTGCTAATGCATAGTTACGTGTCTCACACTGAGCCTCCCCCCTTAGCAACCACTACTCACTGGCCATGTTGTCTTCTGCCTGCCATTGACTTGCATGGCAGAATAGTGATTTTAGTTAGGATGCTTAATTTAGGTTTATTTTGTTACCTCCCCGATCCCATTTGTGTGCCGCTGCCCTACTCCTAAACAGCCTAGGCTGGCTAAAAAAAAAATAAAAGTTGATTTTTTTTTATTTTTTTGGCTGTTTGCAATGCCAGTGGCCTTATACTTGGCCACTGGCATGCTTCCTAACTGATATGCAGCCTTTATTTGGAGCTGTCACAGCTCCGTTTTAGATTTTACTGAAATGTACTCGGTTACTAACCGAGTACATTTTTACAGATTGCACTAGTCCTGCATGGCTGGTTGCAAGCTTCCTGGATCACAAGTTCACCTCATTTGCATGGATGTCTCCTGAAAATGGGGTGATTTACATACATGGGCTTAGTCCATGCAGGACTAGTGCAGGAGCACTCATGCATGCCCCTGCAGGCTGTTCCTGGATCGCACTGCAGACATATTGCCTGCTGGAGCTCCTGCACTAATCCTGCATGCCATGCAAGGCATAGAGAATCCATGGGTTTATATATTCTTGTAGTCTAATATCACTAGGAATATATATTTAATAATATAAAAGCTACGGTTTCCTTATTTCATTATTACATATTTCATTACTTAATAATGATTATAAATGTTTTATGTCCATATTAGTAAATAGAATTAAAAAATCCTTGATTTACATCATAAATGAAGATCAAACTGGTTTCATTTATAATAGACATACTTATGATAACATCCAAATAATATTAACTCTTATAGACATACTAAACAGAGATAAACAAAAAGCATTTGATACATTACATTGGGATTATATCTTTAAAGCATTAGAACTTTATGATTTTCCCACCACCTTTATTTAATTGATAAAAACATATATAAAGATAATCTTTCATATGTAAAATGTGGGTCATTTACCTCAGAAGCTATAGCAATAACTAAAGGCACAAAACAGGGTTGTCCAATGTCCCCTATTTTATTTGCTTTAGCTGTGGAATTATTTGTATCTTCTGTACGTTGAAACTCAAAAATAAAAGGCATAGATATTTATGGTCAGTTTAGCTTCAAAATTATGTTATTTGCAGATGATGTACTTCTTACCTTATCCATTTCAAAAGATTCCCTAAAAGAAGTACACATGCAAGTTGAGAAATTCTATTCAATCTCAGGTCTAAAGTTTAATAAAACAAAATCTAATTATATGATATTGAACAAAAGAAATGACTTAATGTCAAATGCAAATCATATAATTGGTAAACAAGTCTCCACTATAAATTACGTAGGAATCACTCTATGTGAAAACCTAGAAAAAAACTTAACTACAAAATATGGAAATATCATAACCATCATAAAGCACATATAATATAACTGAAATTTGAGGATAGACTAAAACTAATAAAAATGATACTACTTCCAAAAATAATATATATAGCTCAAGCTATTCCTGTGTCACCAAGCAAACAAACTTGAAAAGAAATAAATATAATCCTGTCTTTTAAAATTCCTCTGGTATCTTAATAGAAATAGAATAGCTTATACACATCATATCAGACCTTGGGAAAAAGGAGGGATTAATTTCACTGATATAGAGACATACATCAAAGCCTCTACTTTCAGAACAATTAACTGGATAGATCCAAGTTATTCTTCCAATTGGAAAACTCTTCATACTACATTTTCAAATGAAAATAACATAACCAAAAATCTGATATTGAATTATCAAAATAATAAGCTATCCCCAGGAATCACTAATCTTCCGTGTAAGACTAAATTAGTCTTACACGGAAGAGCCAGTCTAAGAGTAAGATGGCAGTGTACCATGCATATTAATGAGGGTGCGCTGCTTCAACTCTAAAACTAACATGGAGCATGGACGAGTGTAGCGGGCGTGTTGGACTGCCTATCAGTCCAAAAATCCACGCCCCTGCAAGTTTGAAACTCAGGAAATGTCTAGTTGCATGAGTGAGTCTGCTTACATGTGTACATTCTAACACTAAACTCCCCCATATAGTAAACCCCATACAAATATAAAAAGTAAAATATTTTTTTTTTTTTATTTCCGATATAGCTGCCCATATTTGTGCGGGTTTGCCCATTGCTTAGCTACAGTCATCAGTTTAGACACCGAAGAGGATAATAAGAAAAATATATGCAAATTAAGCGAAACAGCAATAACGTAGTGATTAGAGCCTTCGTACAAAGAGGAGGCATTCCCGGTTCGGGTCCCACCACTACACTTTTCATTTTCTGTTGGAAATCTGTATACAAAAATATTTCCTGACTTGTATTATTTAAAGTTTTGTAAAAAGCATTGAAATGTTATATGTAGTAGTGAACAAATGTTATATATATGTACATCTATATATATATATATATATATATATATATATATATATATATATATATATATATATATATATATATATATATATATATATATATATATATATATATATATATATATATATATATATATATATATATATATATATATATATATAGCAAGGTGAAATGGTTATTCATACTGATGCATGAGTAAATTATTTTAAGCATATTTTACCAGTATTGAGCATATTTATATTTAATTGCTCGTAGATGAGCACTGCTTTAATTAGCACAATGTCTTTGCGTCGAGCTGTGCATCCCGCAGCTCTAGCGCAAACAGAACATGTTTGTGCATAGCTGTGCACCGCGCTAACCAGCGCAACTTCAGGCAACATTGAGCAACATTGGGCAACGTCAGGCAACATCGGGCAAAGCTGAGCAAAGTCGGCTAAACACGTCCACAACTCCTTCACTGTACCTAACCATTCAGGTCTGGCCAGTAGGAAAATAAAAATCAGTGACAGGGATCAAACTCGGGATACTGAGCACTATAGTCACACTACATAACCACTAAGCCATGACAACATTTCCTATCCATGCCCTTTCAACAGACACATATCTATCAAAGGAATATTAAAAATTGCTAACATCAGCTAAGCAGGTGTGCCTACAGCTGAGTTTTTTCAAAACTGGCCAATCACAAATAAGTGAAGGAAATGAGGCATATTTAAGCTCCACAGGCGAGAATACTTGCCATAACTGGTTGTAGCTCCCTTATGCAGTCAGCATGGCCGGTGCTGGAGAAGGCACTCGATTTAGAGCACAACGTTGGGGCATTGAGGAGACCAAAGTAATGGTTTGGCTCCTTGTCCACAATCATGAGGAAAGACTCCTGCGGGGCCAGTACCAGGGCACCCAATACAAAACAAAGGCCTGGAAGTGTCTAGCTCATGATCTCACCAGTGCCACTGGCATTCCTGGCACTGGTGAGCAGGTCAGGCACCATTACTCTGACCTGAAGTGACGCAAGGAGGATCAACTGGACCAATGGATCCAGGAGGCCTGTGGGATGGCAAATACCCCAGTATTGAGTAAGTAGCCATTGTATTAAGTATTTAAGAATTGCTGTTCTTGTCTATACTATGGATAGGTATGTCTCATTATCACTGCATTTACTTCACAGCTGCAGGTGTCCGGGCTATAAATCAACAAGCCCATGAAGATAGGCTGCAAAGGCTGCGTCACCAGGCAGGTTAGTAATTATTCTGCATGTACTGTTATATAAAATAAATGAGAGAGCTTTCAAAAATGTGTTTTAACCCAATAAATAAAGGTATAATAATTCTTTAATAATTATTCTGCATGTACTGTTATATAAAATAAATGAGAGAGCCTTCAAAAAATTGTTTAACCCAATAAACAAAGGTGTAATAATTCTTTAATAAAGGTATAATTCCTGGAGTGCGTATGTGTGATTTTCATTGATATGTTGTTGTACTGTTGCATTTTAGAAATAGTACTGTTGTATTAAGCAGTGTTAGTTAACCCACACTTGGATAGGCCCATATAAAGTGGATGAAGGGTGTGCCAGTAGCTTTTATGCATATTTACAATCCTTAACTGTTGGTTCATGCCCAGCATGTACATGTTAATCTGGCACATGAGTAGCTTGGTATTGTGTTCCCCAGAAATGTCAGTGTGCTGCCAGAAATATAGGGAGCTGTTAACATATAACTGATAATTTCACCTGAACATATCTAGCTAATTATATGAAAGTAGAGCTGTCAGTGTACCGTCACAGCAGTAGTGTGTGTGAGCAACTCTCAAAATATGTAGCAGTAACATCTGCATCCTGGGCAGTTTGTATGTCAGATACAGATCATGTATATAATTATCTAGCAAAATCCAATTGCACAACAGAAGGACATTGGGTAGTTTAATAATACATGTAAGGGACATATAACAGCAGTTAATAGGAATGTAGTGCAAACTAGAAGGATATATAAATTGTTAATTGAGCTATCTTTTCCGCCTTACTGTATGTGCATAAAAAATGCAATTCCACACCTCAATGGGTATGTCTAATCTCAAAACATTTGTTGGGACATATGTCCTATTGGTTTATAAATATTTGCATTAATTTCTATGCATGTACCCTGTTCAAATACCACAATATCGGTGGCCTGTTGCCATCAATTAAACCTGCATGCTGCTGTAATGTCCACTATTGTTCTATATATGCATGTGTTATGCTTGCTTTTCAACTGTTGAAAGCATATTGGGTTAATGGGAATACTTCTGCATGCTGTTATAACTAACTCTGAATGCTGTTGACTGTTACTAACCTATATGTTTATTAAATTCTCCAAAACATAGTTTGTATGGGAAGGCCGGTCCCAGCAGACCCACCTGTCCCACCTCAGCTGGCCATGGCACCTGGCACCATCAGGTCCGGTGCCCAGCCTGGGACCTCCTCCTCTGTTGGCCCTGTGCCACCTTCGGGTAGAAGTGCTGCAGGGGATGGGGGTTGGTCCCCTGTGCAAGCATGGGCAGAGGAGGGCCACCTATCACGCTTCAAACGGTCCAGGATGTGGTGCATAGAGAGATCGAGCGTTCTGTTGCAGAACCTCTATGCCAGCTTGAGGCATGAGTGGCGCAACTCCTGGGTCAGCCTGCCCCTCCTAGACAGCCCCCAGAACAGCCACCCTCTGGGCTGTGAAGGTGCAGTGGAGACTGCTCATGGGTGGGGATCTCAGTTCCACTGTTGCCATCTGTGGACTCATGGGCTTGCGATTTCCAAACATCCCTCCCCGTCAATGGTGGTCACCCACCACATATGTTATATTCTGCCCCTGTATGCATCTTGTTTGTCTTGTCTGTTTACCTCCCCAACCTACCTCCCCAGATATACCTACTTTCCCTACCCCACATTCCACTCTCACCTGAAAAAAAAAAAGGACAATCTGCTTCCAAAAAAAAATTACGCCCCCTACATAGCTGCTCATTCTGCACACATGTCCCATGGACACATAAAATGTAATTTAATTGGCATTACAACATACTTTGTTGTCCTCACCCCCCTCTCTCAGTGGTTGAAGGTTTCATATTTACCTCCAAATTTATTCCATATGCACAGCTGTTGCTGTTAAAGAAATGGGCAGCTATGGACCTTCCCTACACCCGTCCTGCACATACTGAGCTATTTTCCCTACTGTCTTTCCCTCGTTGTGCCCCTTTTTCACCACTTTCCTATCTCCCCATTTTCTTTTCTTTCAAAGAAATGAGCGCGGGGGTTAGCGGGAGTAAGCACTATTAAGCAGTAGTTAGCGGGTTTGCGTGAGTGTGTGCTTGTTTGCACTTAGTTAAGCATTGCTAAGCATCGCGCAAACCCGCTTACAACTGCTTAAAAGTGCCTTAGTCACTCTGTATGTGAGGGCCCTGGGTCTGCTCAGCAGCAAAAAAAACACATCTGTCAGTCTCGAACCTGGGACCTTGTACACACTACACTGCATGAAGTACCACTAAGCCACGGTAGATATATAAAAGTTGGTGCTGAAATAAATATATCATGCATCAGAATGAGTGAATGTAAAGGAAAAATAGGAATGCCATACCACACAACTTGTTCTGTGGATCTTTACCAACAGTTGTTGTGGGATTACATTACATGACTGTGATAAGAGAAGCAGCCATTCTAGCAGGAAATAATGTTACACCATCACTTTACAAACCCACACAGTATCACAGCATGACAAACACTGGCATATCTGTTTAGGGCAGAGGCCATACCTCCCAATTGTCCCTAATTTTCAGGGATGTCCCTGATTTTGAAACAAAATTTAGCTCTCTCCCTCTGAATCCCTCCAAAAACTACTGACTTTGGCTAGAAAGGTGGTGAATTACACGTAATGAGTAATGACAATAATTAAGAGTTAAACACTTCTTTACTTCAGAAAAGATGTATTAATCCATATGCTCTGGTTCTCTCAAAGTCTCAATTTAATGGCACTAATATTTTAAAAGTGTCCCTAACTTTTTCTCTACTTTTCCCTGAGTCTGTCCAAATATGTACCTGAATGTTTGAGAGGACTGGCAGAGGCAGAAACACAGAGGCACATCAGCATTTCTGCTGTTACACACTGTGCAAATAGCTTTGGAAGGAGGTCTGGAAGCATACCCTTATGTAGGAATACAACACTGAAATACAAAAGGATGTAGCCATGTACTGGTAGCAACCAACTGTAACAATGCCATTGCTTTAGTGCTGAAAAGACCTGTGTGGTGCACAGACAAAGAATAACAGGCTAATCTCTGGCTACCATGTGGATAGGTCCACAGTTGGGAGTTCCGCAGACAGACTACTTGCCTTGCTAAACTAACATGTACACAGCAACCCAGTAAGTCCAGCAAGATAAAATTCACACAATAATACATACGGTCTCTGTACTTCTGCACCCCTACCCAAATGTAGAATATACCTGTGTGTGCAGGGTCTACCAAGGATGTAAGTAAGCATGCTCACAGTACTGAAATGTGTCCAGTTTACTTGAACAGCTTGTGCTAATGTCAATACTAAAAAAGCGCAAACTGTTTAGAACTGAGTAAATGAATATTCACAGTATAGCAGTTCACAAACAATTCTTATGCCAAAGGAATACATCTCAATAACTAGCTTTGTATGGCAGTTAATTGTAAAATTTAAAAAGAAAGTACATCCTCCCATGTATCTTGGGTTACATTTTGAGGGGTGAGTACATTTCTACACTGAAAAGTGTGTGCTGGAAGCAGTAACATTTAGGTCTGAGTACAAAATGTAAATCACTATCTACATCCCTGGCTTCTGATATAAGAACTATACCAACCTTCTGTCTTAAACAATGATGTCCACAGCAAACAAGGATGATCTCCATCTTGGAAAGCTGAAAGGGCCATGCCTACCTGAGTTAGCAATTCATAATACTGGTTTGCTATGACAGTGATTACTGAAATTACTACACAGCAGGCTGCATGCAATTAGCAAATGGTGGCCACTAATTGGTGCAGAGGCCATCACATGCTCATGTGCAAATACCTACAAAAGCAGGCTGCAATCCCTGCCAACAAACTCAATCACTCTATTGCGGAGACTGACAGAGAGAGAGAGACAGAGAGAGAGAGAGAGAGACAGAGAAAAGGAAAAAGAAAAAGAAATAATACCAAATCATACAAAGGAAAGGTATGTGACACATATGTATGTATTGGCATGTAGTAGATGTTTTTGAAGAGTAGTCTACATAATGTGAAACATTCATATGTGGCAGCAGTACTTATCTATGCACAGATGTCCTGCTTAACTACTGCTATGGACAATACAGTGTGTACCTGTGGGCAGTGGGATATACCTGTGAAATGTGTAGCTCAGCATTAAATGTCAAAAATCTGATCCATGCTATCTGTGTTCTGTACAGTAGTGTGGCCAATAGCTGTTGGGGGGATTAGTGCTGCCATTATATAAACATGGGTGTGACAGAGCAACACATGCATGATAGTCATATTAAAGTGTAGCTTAGCATTGGCAACTGCTGTAGCAGTCGAGTATGCTTATCTAGCATTTTTAGCTATATATATATATATATATATATATATATATATATATATATATATATATACCCCCTCTAATGTTAGTGTGTGTTCACGTGACACCTGTTTGTGTTGCAGCAAGGCCCAACAGTTCAGCAGTGAATTCCAGGGACTTACAACAGTGTGGACCTTGTGTGTGTATGCCACACACATACGGAGAAGTATATATGTGTCATATATATTCACATCTGTATATGTGCATAAAGCAGGGGACATATTGCAACTGTTTGTGAAGGGTGGAGATATATATGTTGGTAAAGGTTAGTATGTGCATATTTGTATGTAGGTTTTAGTGTGTGATGAACAAGACAGCATACAGTGCTGGTATATGACATGTGGTGGTTAAACAGTGTGGGTGGTTTGTTCAGTTTGCAATGTTGAAGCCAGTGAGGCCTGCTAAAGCTACCTGGGCTGTGAACACTTTCAATGCATTTATCACAAGACTGTGCAATATTATTACATTACTGTACACCTCACATCCTTTGTATAATTGATATTCCCACTATGAAAGGTGAAATGTATATGTGCCTACATATATATGTATATGTACACCAATGGATGTGTATATGTATGTATATTTATATATATATATATATATATATATATATATATATATATATATATATCTATATATATATATATATATATATATATATATATATATATGTATAGAGAGAGAGAGAGTAAGAGAGTCATCTATACTCATACACACCTACTTCTACTTGTTGCAATAGATTCTCTGTACTGTTGACTGACTGTGATGGTCAATGTGTTTGTGAATATGTCAAAGATATGTATTTGTGGGATAGCTTAGTGGGAAAATGTTTATGTTATGGTATTATGGGTCCTTGCTTTGATCCCAGCAAAAGCTGAGTATTCTGTTGCTAGGCAGAAGAAGTGCTATGGCATACAATGTGATTAAGTCCCTTGGTTTTAACTGGGGTGTGTCATTGCAGGCTAAAGCACTACATCTATAATTATTAATTGGTACTGATGTTGAATCCAAATCCTGTGTGTACTGTAGTACTACTTGAAGCTCTGGGCCTGTACAGCAAAGTATGGTGTATGTCCACATTGCTTGCATCCACTGTTTTGTGTGGTCCCTGTATTCATCACAGATTACATTCCCCAAGATTAATGTTTTGTAAGTACTGGCACACAGTACTGTATAGTACACACGTAAAGCTTATCTGGGTTGCCATACCTTTTTGTCCTGTAATTATGTCTGATGTGTGTGTGGGTATGTCTGTAACATGTCCTCTGTCATACGTGTGGTAAAACATATAACTGCATATCTAGCAACATTTATAGTGGACTACAGCAGTATGCGACCTATATTCCCAATTGTGCACATATTTTGGCCATGGGTTTGCCATTAACAAGTTGTGTGGTATAATAGTAATACATTTACTGGACCTTACACTCATTGTGATGGATGACATATTTCTTTACACATCAGCTTGATGTATATCTGCTGTGGCTAGGTGGTGCATTGTGTTGCATACAGTGTGCCAGGTACTCTTGTATAGTCTTATATAGTGATTTTATTTTATTGCTGTGCAGAACATGGTTCATTAGATAGAGTGAGCCAGGCACTTTCAAGCAGTTGTGGGGTGAGCAGTGATAAGTGGTAGTTAAAAGGTTTCACTCTCAGTTAGCTAATATGTTGCTATATATGGCAGTTCAGTGACACCTGTACTGTATAATGTTAAATGTGCCATATGACTTCCTCTGACATATTTTTTCTTTATATCTTCCAGGGATCATAGCACATCACAGAAATCCCAGCTATAGTAGTGCTGAAAATGAGATCATTACCAGCTGTATGATTCAGCACTACAGTCTAATATTGTCATGAACCAGCCAGAACCAGCAGGAGCGTACTGCAATGTGGCAAGATGTTGTCCGGAGGGTAAATGAGGTAGGCCTGCATAACGGGACATATGAGCAGGTATGCCACCACTTCATTGATCTACTCAGACATGTCCATCAGCATGCTTCTGATGTGCAGAGACAACAGCTTGCAGCAGGAGGTGGTGTTAATATCCCCTCACCAGAGTGGAGGAGCTGCTCATGAGCCTTGTGGCACCTGTGGCACAACAGCAGCAGACATACACCATGATGGAGGTTGGGAGTCACCCAGCAACCACACGTGGAGCATGCAGGTAACATGGCATATCTGTAGACTACTGTTATCTGTATTGATAGATCATGCATATGTGAGATGTGGAGTGTGTAGTTAGAAGATGTGGAGCCTGTTGTTTTGCAATACTGATCATTTGGAACATAATCTGTAGGCCTGTGAATGTAAACTGTTGTTCTACTGTAAGATTGCAAACACACAGTAGCAATGCCACAGTTGTGGCCACTAACAAACTGTCTCATCTCTATGTAGGTCCCTCTGGGTGACATCAAGGCAGCGGACAGATGCTGGTGAGTGTGTTCTACATTTATTATTGTAAATAAAAAGCGCATGTCATAGTTAAGGTGTAGGCCATGTACACATGTAACACATCTACCCATAATGCTTGGTTTGCATGTTTGGTGTAAGACCACGCACATCCCAATAATGTGATTAGCTGCCTCAAACACATGCAATACCCAGATCATCTCAAACAAATGTGGCTACACTGTAGTGACCATTGGATAGGCAAAGTTGATACTCAACATGCACATAACATACACAATTATGTCATACACAGAGCATTTTAACATGCTACACATAAAGGATTCGCAAACCCTCTGTAAAGACACACTCCAGTATCCAAAATCTCATCCACACATTACACATAATATACCTGAGGGGTAGAGGCCTATAATGAGGCATTTAAACACTCTGCAACACACTACACATTCATGTCAGGGAATGCTCCTTATTGGCCTCCTTACAAATCCATGTAACAACTGGTTGTGAAATGGTGAATGTAGCCAAGGTAGTACAGTTCCAGTAAAGCATGATTAGTGCTGGTTTGGGAAACATTTGTAGCCTTGAGTGACCACATGATGCTTCATGATGATGGCCTATGGTACTATACCCTATCCAGTTATTGTAACCACAGTACTACACATAGCTTTCATTGCTATACACCTTAAGGTTGTGTGTGTGTGCAAACATATGCATCTCTAAACAATATGCATACCAATCACCATTTGCACAACTGACACATATATGTCTTGTGATGCTATTGAGTGGCTAGGTCATATGACACATATTGGGTATGTGTGATGTTTAAATATGCAGTTGTGTTTTAGCATGCCATGTCATGGATGACACTGGCATGTCTACAATATGATCTACACTCACCATAACTACTGTACACTGGGTATGTGGATGAATGGTATTCCATCAATTATACATGCACCACTGATGATGTTGTGTGAATACTCATCATGTATGTGCTAAAACTGTGTCCACAATTATTTGCTAAAGACACAGAGGCTGTAATCAGCATTGGATACCTATCTGACACACAGATACACATCCAGCCATGGTATGTAGACCTGTGAGTTATGGTGCACAGTACATTACAGAGTTTTGAATACTTGCACAGCAATGTTGTGTCCATGTATGCATTGCGTTCCAGGGAGAGGCCAATCACCTAATAACAAAACACATGCATCAAAGCCATGTATAGTGTTAGTAACAAGGACTGTCTACACTTGCACTGCATGCTGTTGAGCAATATATTTCCTGCATGCTGACATGTGTGATATGACTGTTTTGCTTGTGATACTGTACCCAACCATCACCTGCTATTGTGTATGTTCTGAGATTGCTGGTAATGTGTGTGTGTGTCTGCTTTAGGGAAGAGTCTATATGTGTGTGCGCATGTGTGCATGTGTGCATGTGCGCATGTGCATGTGTGCATGTGCGCATGTGTGCATGTGTGTATGTGCATGTGTACATGTGCATGTGTGCATGTGCACATGTGCGCATGTGTGTATGTGTGCTTGTGCGCATGTGTGCATGTGTGTATGTGTGCATGTGCGCATGTACATGCGTGCATGTGTGCATGTGCATGTGTGCATGTGAGCATGTGTGCATGTGTGCATGTGTGCATGTGCACATGTGCGCATGTGCATGTGTGCATGTGGTCTGACATCATGTTCAGGTCTTAAAGTGTGTTTCCTGTTTTCCTCTCACAGGTATTGAGGTGGGGCTGGTTCAGTACAGCAGGGAACCTGATGTCACTGAGACAGACAGTGATCATGAAGATAGGTGTGTTGAGGCACAGGCAGGTTTGTCAGGGTCTATTCTTGGGCCACCAATTGACAGTACACAAGTCTCCACCCCATCCATGCACACAGTCATATTGCCTGTACATACATCATCGCCATTGCCCTTAGCTGAGTGACAGTGTATGGGTGGCACTGGCCAGGACAGTGTGGTATCTATGGCACATGTATCAGGACACAGCAGCCATAGCCAGATGTCTTGAATGGTACCACATAGGCAGATGCCCAAGGATTCTCGTCAGAGCACTGCTGGTCATCATGCCCCTGGCAGATGTGCCACAACTCTTTCAACCACATGCATGTTCCAGGCTGTCATGGAGGCACAGGCATGAATGGAGCGATACACCAGACAGGGACTAAGGGCACAGAGGGCTCATAACACCTCTGTAAATGACAGTATCCATGACCTAGCAGGTGCCATACGTAATTACAATGAGGTCATTGATAGACGTTGGGGTGAGACATTGGATGTCCTACACAATGTCATGTCCATGTGTCAGGACAGTGCAGGATGGTTGAGACATCGATGTGGACTTATGCCAGCAACATCAGCAGCTGGAGGTCACTGTGGATGTCCAGCAAGTCACAGCTGTTCCCGTAGTGCCAGTACCAGCCCCAGCAATGTTGGGGGGGCTGTCCATAGACCATCCTAGAAGACCACATGCACGTGGTTCTGGCCAGTTCCAGCAGGGACCTGGATCCAGTGGACATATGTCAACCTCTGAGGATAGTACCTAGTTTGGATTAGTACCTGATACTGTCTGTAGCACCCCTGCCAGGCACAGGTTCCGTATACATGGCCTGACATGGTGATCTGTAAAGCCTGCCAGGTACAGTCTGTAGCTGTCCCACAAAACCCTGTATATGGCAGCCACATGGTGGAACTGTGTGCATGCAAACACATACACATAAACCAGAAATCTAGGGCAAACACATATCCACACACATTGCATCAACATTGGCTCATAACAGTACTCATGGCCCACACACACAAACACACACTCACACACACATGTCGATTGTATGGCTCAGTGTAGACCTCTGGCAAACCAGCAACACACCCTGTGCATATGATGAAACCTGTGCCACCTCCTGTCATCTGTAACATTGATGCAGGAACAGGCCTATATGGTGCTGATGCACAGGGTGACTTTGATAAAGTATAGCAATCGTTGAATGTGTAGCATGTTGTCAACAGTAAAGTGTAATGATATCCTTGAAGGTGTAGCTGAGCAGGCATGATGCATTAAAGCTGTAATTAGCAATGTCGTATTGTTTCCACCAGTGTTTATTCCAATTGTGTTTTGTTTACACATGTGCCACTTGGCTGATGTGTGTAGTTGTGTCAGCATGTGTTATACAGTGGACAGTATATGTGGTGTGTGTGCAGCACAGGTTTGCAGGTGTACATTTGTGAACATGGTGGAGGTGCACTGTCTGCATGTACGTGCATATTGGACACATGGGCAGGGTGACATGCCCTGTACTGGCCAGTGTTAACACTCCATAGTTTCTATTGGTGGCCAGTATGCATTGTACTACACACATTTTGGAACTTGAGTACGCATGTGTGTGTATGACACGGGTTGACATTGTGCTGTGGGTGATTCTGTTGTTCCTATCTGTCATTGCTTTGCATTACTGAGGTTAACAGTGTCTTAGCTGCATAATCCTGTATTAATGCACACTGTTCACCTACAGTGTTGCATGGACTATGCTATCACAAACACAAGAAATTCTCACTTATACAGTAAAAGTGCATTAGTCTTATGGACCCCTGCCATAAACTAAATATATAATAGAAGGTGTGATGTTATACCAACAAATAGTTACATACCAAGAAGAGATAACCTCTCTGGTCAGTATCATGTGGAAAATTCAATCTCTCAATAAAAATACAAGGCAAGCTTCAAAATACAAAATGGCAACAATTCCAAAGACAACACTAATGCTGTCTTTACTGTTGTTCATATTCTACAGGGGGAATCTCAGACTGGGTCACAGTTAATGTAAATGGTCACAAAGTACACTTTCTGACTGACATTACAAATTCCTTGTCAGACAGTTTGAATGCGGATTTCACCACCCTGTCGCTATACAAGGGCCACATTTCCAGACCTGCAGAACGTAATACCTGATGATTCACAGACACTCTAGTTAAAACATCTCTTTAATAAGGTCCACACCACAGTGGCAATGGTACTGGACAGTGTCCCTAGCTGTGTCATACACAAGCTGACATATGAAGTCACCACTCACCTAAATGCTCTGCCCAGATGGAGCCTCTATACAGGTTACATACATGTGGAATGACGTACGGTAATGGTGTTCACAGTCCACAAGAGTTGAGCTACAACGTCTTCTTCCCCTTTCGGATGCTCCCATTAGGGTCACCACAGTACATCATCTATTTCCATGTCTTCCTGCCCTCTGCATCTTGCACTGTCACACCATTCACCTGCATGTCCTCTCTCACCACAGCCATAAACCTCATCTTAGGCATTCCTCTTTTCCTGTTACCTGGCGGCTTCATCCTTAGCATCTATTTCACAATATACTCTGCTTCCCTCCTCAGCACATGTACAAACCAACTTAATCCTGCCTATCTGGCATGGTCTACTAACCTTCAAACCTGGTCTGACCCTCTAATATACTTATTCTTAAACCTGGCTACCCTCGTCACACCCAGTGCAAATGTTAACATAAATTGATTAAGGGTAGAACTACAACAGGTCCTGAAAACTCTCACCCTGTAAGCCAGACCAATGTTATGTGGAAGGCTATGGAGCACAGCATTATGGAACTCATTAACAGAGACATTATGAACCTGCAAACACTGCACCATACCCACTTAGGTTCTCTAAAGGCCAGATCATGGCTCCTACACCAACTAAACTTTAAGCAAGTCAAGAAGGCTATAGGTGAGGGAGGGAAGGTCAACACAGCAAAGCTATAGCTCACCAGCAAATCATACCCATCCCACATACTGGTATTAGACATAACCTCAACAGACTGACCATAAACGATTGTTAGATGATGGCTTGACAACTGAGACACAGATGTAGGACACACAGTAACATTTGCAGCCTCCATGTACTATTCTATGCCAGTAACAAGTGGTATTCACCTGCACTCAGTCCTGGGACCACTCCTGTTTAGCATATAGCATTCTTAGGTACAAGCAAACACAGTAGGGATATGTCTGCCCACGTTTGAGGAAAATGCATAGTGTGGGCTATACTTTATTCTCCAAATGATACACACATCCTCCAAAAGGGTATCATACAGATAGATGCCTGATGTCAAACTCATGCTGTAAAGATATAAGCCTAAGAAAGCATAGTTATCCACTTTTAGAAAACAAAGTATCCCCAGAGTACCACATAGGTAGTAGCCCCCAAAATGTAGAACAGGTACTAATGTATACATAGAGCCATGTGTTAAGTCATCTCTCCTTTGATAATCACATTACCAAAGGGTTTTGGAAATCCCTCTGTGGAGCACATAAGCAATAAAGGGTTTGCATGCAGATCCACAGAGGTTATTGCACACCTATAATGATTAGTCATCTTTGCCAGACTTTGCTTGCTTTGGAACAGGTTTCAAATATACCTCAAGCATAAACCCTCACTCGCACTCTTCATAGGTTCATAGGTAGGTACTAGGCTATCTGCCCAAGGGCATTTATAAGCCTAGGCAGAATGTGTTGGCTTTCACCTCCCTTTTAAATTAGTTTCCTGGGCCTCTGTCTAGCAGGACCACTGTAGTGATCCCAAGGGTAAATTTACAATTTCCCATCCACTCATCAAGATACCTCTTGAAGAGAGTCTGCAAGGGGCTCTGCCTAACATCAACTGGGATTCTATTCCAGAATAAGGGAAGTCTCTGAGACAGGAATCTATCCCTCCAGCATGTCCTTTTTATTGCTTTGCTGAGGTTTAATTCACTGGAGCGTATGGCTCTAAGAGATTTGTTTTTCTTGAGGTGGAGCATGTCCATTAATTCCGGGTTGGACATGACCTTATACATCAGGCATAGATCACCTCTGAGCAGGCAGTAAGCAACTGAGTAGAGCTGGAGTTTCTTTAGTCGAGCTGCATAGGGCATCTCTTTGAGGCCCATGATCCTCTTGGTGAAGTACTTCTGTGGTCTTACCAGCTGTTGCATGTGCCAGTTAAGGTACATACCAAATGAGGCATTGCACTCTATTATGGGCCTAATGAGTGATGAGTAGAGGGGCACAATGACCTCTCTTGATCTAGAGGTGAACCCTTTTGTGATTAGGTGGGCTACATAGAAGGAATAACTAACCACTTTGCCAATGTGATTATCGAAGGAGAGGTTACTATCTACCTGGGCCCCCAGGTCCCTCATTACATTTTCCATACCTAGTGGATTACTACCTATGTGGTAATTTGTGGGCACTTTGTTTTTTCCAAAGGGGATGACTATGCATTTTTTGCCATTCAGCTTGAGGCCATGGTTTTGACACCAGGTATCTGTCTCTGTAAGACCTTTCTGGAGGATGTCTGTGTCAGCCAGAGAGTTAATTATGGTCCCCAGTTTACAGTCATCTGGGAACTTGGTCAGCCATAGTCCTCCCATGCTTGCCTGTACCTCAGAGATGTATATACTGAACAGGAGGGGTCCCAGGACCGAGTCCCATGGGATGCCACTTGTGACTGGTTTAGAGTTGGACATAGCACCTGCAACTCTGACCAGGTGTGTTCTATCTGTGAGCCAGCTGGCCACCCATCTTGTGACATAGGGGTTAATGTTCAAGCTGGTAAGCTTGTCTGTGATGCCAGAGTGGGGAATGGTGTCAAATGCCTTAGTGAGGTCCAGGTAGGCTGTGTGGACTACCTTCCCTTCATCTATGGCCTTGGTAACTGTTTCAAAGAAGTCAACTAGGTTTAGGAGGCAGGATCTGCCTTTAACAAAGCCAAACTGGGTAGGATCCAGTATCTGGAGGTTCCCAATGTCTCTGTTTATGAGTTCCATGATAGTTGACTCCATAGCTTTTCAGACCAGGCTGGTCAGGCTTATAGGGTGATAGTTCCCAGGTTCTGTTGTGGCTGTTGCTGTATACCATTCTTTGGGTACATAGCCTGTGGTAAGTTTGAGTCTGAACAGTGAATGTAGGTGAGGGTTTAGTTCCTTTCTTTTGGAGCTCATGTAAGATGCAGCCCAGGACACCATCCAGTTCCATTGATGCTGTGTTCTTAGCTTTGGAGAGGGTTGTTTTTACCTGCATGTCCATGAAGTCTGGGGCTCTGTATTCTTCTGGGATGGACACGGGCCCTTTTGGGGGTGAAGTTTCCACTGAACTTGTCCACCAGGATGTTGGAAATGTCAGTTGGTTCAGTGTATTGTTTTGTCATTTTGCAGTAGCTGAAAGCATATCTGAGAGTTGTCACCTAAATGTTTGATATAGCTAAGGAAGGCTTTGTGGTTATCTTTAGATTCCTTGGCAATTTTTCTTTAGAAACTGGACTTGGATTAGTTTATGAGCAATCTTATTTTCTGGCTAATAATGATCAGTGATGCCTTTCCTTTTTGGAATTTTGCTCTATCATGTGTTAGTTTCCTCCTTCTGTTGTATAGCTTATTTATGGGCAAGGACCACCAGATTGGTTTCTTCTTTTTGGAGGAGTGAGTCTTGGTTTTAATTGGGATGGCTAGATCCACGCATCCCTGTAGATGCTCATAGAATGCACTTGTAAAGGATTCTGCAGATTGGATAGCATTATCCTGTAGCAAGAGGGCTTTGAAACTTTCCACTTCGGTCTTGAGAAGTGTGAAGTTTGCTTTTGAAAAGTTTTTCATAGTGGTTTTGTTGACTGGGGGGGGGGGGTCGGGATGTGGATGTCCAGTGTGATTACTTCATGATCTGATATTACCAGTGAGGGGTTTACCTCTGGTGTGGAACACTGATCCCCCATGTTGGTGATGATCAGGTCCAGTATGTTGTCACCGCTAGTGGGCGTGGTGACCAGCTGTTCCAGGCCGTTTGAGTTTATAAACTCTAGGAAGCATTGGGCAAAGGACTTTGTACTCAAGTAATTCTCCCTGTCAATGTTTGGGTAGTTGAAATCTCCTCATATCATGGTGTTTGGTAGGACCTTTATATTTCCCAGTGTTCTCAGAAATACTGAGTGAGGGTCCTGAGACAAGGTATGTGATCTATAGCAGGCTACAATCTGATAAGCAGCTTTTCCCAATGTTAGTTGCACTTGCATGGTCTCCAAGGCCTTGTGCTCTGCCACTAACCTGGAGGTGTGGGTATCCATTGTGAAAATGGATGCACCCCCCCCTCCTTTAGTATTTCAGTCTGGGTTTTGGGGCCGACGCTCATAGGGATTGGAATTTCTTTAAGTGGAGCATGTCCAACAGCTCTGTGTTTGACAGTTTTGTATGTTAGGCAGAGATCACCTCTGAGTAGGCGATATGCAACAGAGTAAAGCTGTAGTGTTTTGAGACGGTCTGTGTATGGCATGTATTTGAGGTCGCTAATCCTCTTTGTGAGGTATTTCTGCAGGCTTTCCAGTTGTTGTAGATGTCTTGTGTGGTACATAGCAAAAGGGGCATTGTACTCTATAATGGCTCTAATGAGTGATGAGTAGAAGGGAACAATGACCTCTTTAATTCTGAATGAGACACCTTTTGTGATGAGGTGTGCCACGTAGAAGGATTTTCTGACTACTGTGGTAATGTGATTATCAAAGGAGAGTCTACTGCCCATCTGTGTCCCAAGGTATCTTATCACACTTTCGGTGTTAAGTATACTACCACCTATGTTGTAGTTCATGGGTACAGTGTTTTTAACAAAGGGGATGACAATGCACTTTTTGGCATTGAGCTTGAGGCCATGGCTTTGACACCAGGTATCTGTCTCAGTGAGGACCTTTTGTAGGATGTCCACATCATTAGTAGTCTCGATTATGGCTCCTAGTTTGCAGTCATCTGGGAACTTCATTAGACAGAGACCTTCCATTTTAACCTGTACTTTAGGGAAGTAGATACCAAGCAGGACAGGACCCAGGACTGAATCCTGTGGTACTCCACTTGTCACTGGTCCAAAGTCGACTTGGAGTCTTCTACTTTCACAGTGTGGGTTGTGTCAGTCAGCCAGTTGGCAACCCATCTTGTGACATAGGGATTTATATCTAGTATAGTGGGTTTATCCATAATCCCAGAGTGGGGGATGGTGTCGAAAGCCATGGCAAGATCTAGATAGGCTGTGTGAACCACCTTAATTGTCTACGGCTTTGGTGACTGCTTCAAAGAAGTCTATGAGGTTTAGGAGACATGATCTGCCTTTTACAAGCCCAACATGGTTGTGGTCCAGAGTTTGGAGATTACCAATGTCTTTGTTTATAAGTTCCATGATGATATGTTCCATGGCCTTGCAGACCAGGCTCATCACGCTAATGGGGTGGTAGTTCCCGGGGTGTGTGGTGGCTCCCCCCTTGTGTAGTGGGATAACCGTCGCTGTGTGCCATTCAGCAGGCACAAAGCCTGAGGTGAGGCTATGATTGAACATGGTATGTAGGTGTGGTGCCAGTTCATTCTGTAGTTCATGTAGAACGCAGCCTGGGATGTAATCTGGTCCCATGGATGTTGCGTTCCTGGCTTTGGAGAGTGTTTTTACCTGTGCAGCCATGATGATAGCAACTTTGCATTCTTCCGGTATAGAGATGTGCTCTTTCATGGGTGAGAGGGGGGTAAAGTTAGCACTGATCCTATCTGCCAGGCTGTTGGCAATATCAGTTGGGTCTGTGTATTTAGTGCCATTGTGCTGTAACTCAGAGCAGATCTGAGTGTTGTCATTGAGATTCTTGACATAGTTATAGAATGCTTTGTGGTTGTCTTTAGAATCAGTGTCAAGTTTGTTTTCATAACTAGCTTTGGAGGATTTTATCAGGGATTGCAGCTTCTTCCTGAGGCTGACCAGGGAGCTCCTCCACTCATGGGATTTTACCCTCTTTTGCAACAGTTTCTTTCTTCTGTTGTGCAGTTTGTTTATGGCAGGGGACCACCAGATTGGCTTCCTTTTCTTGAAGGATAGCGTCTTGGTTCTGTTTGGGCTAGCACGATGCATACACTCATGTAAGTGCTTATAAAGGGCAATTGTGAAGGACTCAGTAGTCTTAACAGTATTGTCCATCTGCATGGGTGTCCTGAAGTTCAGCACTTCTGTTTTAAGAAGCATGAAGTTGGCTTTGGAGACATTTTTTAACATGGTTTCCTTAATGGGGGGGGGGGGGTGGGTCCATAATGTGGATATATAGGGTAATTAGCTTATGGTCAGATGGGACCAATGAGCTGTTGATGTCAGGTGTGGAACACAGGTCACTCAGGACAAACCAAACCCCATAACCAACACAAATAACCACAAAGTTAGCTATATGCTACTTATTGCCAGAAGTCTCAGACTCCAGATGCACACACTCGAGGCACATCTCAGTATGGAGAATATTGATATCTGTGCAGTAACAGAAACCTAGTTCAAGGCTCCAGAGAGCATACCAGCACTACCAGGATACTACTCATTCCATACCTTCTAGCATCAGGACCTGGATCATAGCACATAGGGTGGGGATGTTTCCATATTCATCAAGGATACCTACACCTCTCTCTACATGCTCTGTACAGGATATGTACCCATAGACTGTTGCACAGCAACATTCTTCACACTCCAGAGGAGTGGGGACACAAAAACCCCTTGGCATTCATGTTCTATGAGCCTGACGAGTCTGTTCTTTAAGGCAATGGAGCCAATCATAATGGAAGTCAACAATAAAAAGATTGTGAACCTTCACACAGTTGAGCACACCCAGTTTGGCTTCATCATATGCAGATCACACCTCCTGAACTGGGAGTATTTCTTTGAGACCATTACCCAGGCTACAGATGATTGAAACAAGCTCAACACAGCCTACCTAAACCTCATTACAGCCTTTGACACCATCCCCCAGTCAGATATCATAGATGAACTCACCAACCTGGGCATGAATCCATACATCACAAGATGGATTGCAAACTGGCTCAGATAGATTCCACAAACTAAGAGTTGCTAGCTACATATCAGACTCTACACCGGTAACAACTGGAGACCCCCAGGGTTCAGTCCTGTGGTCCCTCCTGTTTGGTATAGACTTCTCAAATGTACATGCCAACACAGGAGGGTTGTGGTTGACTAAGTCTGCTGGGAACTGTAAAGTGTTTGCCATAATAGATTCCCCGGATGACACAAATATTCTCCAGAAGGGACTCTATGAGACAGATGTGTGGTGTCAGAATCATGGCCTCAAGCTCAGTGTTGAGGAATGCATAGTGATCCCCTTTGGTGAAAACAAAGTACACACAAACTACCACATAGGTGTTACCCCCTTAAAACTGACAAGGTAATAAGGGATCCGGGGCACAAGTAGATAGTCATCTTTCCTTTGACAACCATGTTGCCAAAGTGATTGGGGAATCCTATGTGGCCCACCTAATCAACAAAGGGTTTGCATCAGGATCCAAAGAAGTAGTGGTGGCCCTCTACTCTTAAGTCATCAGACCCATCATTGAGTACAATGCACCATTTTGGATGTACTCGACTATGCATATCCAACAGCTGTAGAGACCACAGAGGTACCTCACCAAGAGGATTACTGGCCTCAAATAGTTGTGTTATGCAACACAACAGGTAAAACTAAATCTGTTCTTCGTTGCGTACCGCCTACTCAGAGGCACACTCTGCCTAACATACAGAGCCATGTCCAACACATAACTGCTGAGCATGCTCCATCTACAGATAACAAAATTGAGTCGCCCTACACACTCCAGAGATATGAACCTCATCACAACAATGAATACAAAATGCTGGTGGGATAGAGTACTATCCCAGACACTTGCCTTACTGTGGAACAGAGTCCCAATATACATCAGACAAAGCCCCTCGTTGACACTCTTCAATAGGAACCTTGATGAGTGGATGGGAAACAGACATTTCACACCAAGCATCACATCAGCAGCCCCACTAGAAAGGGGCTTAGGGTACTAACTATTAGAACGAGGGCTTGGGAGACTACCCAATGGGGTGGTGAAAGCTGCACAACTTGCCTAGGCTAACATATGACTTATTGAAGATAGGTTCATAAGTATGTAGTAGACTATGTGAAAGGTAGATGTCTACAGATAGTAGATGTTTACTTCATTGTACCGTCATGTTGTACAACAGGCACATGGACCACATACACTGTAATGCTTACAGATACTGGTGGCTGTTATGTACACTGGGTGAGATGTGCACCTCATGTATTTTGTGCCATTGGGATGTGTGCTGGGTGGAACAGTCGTGGATGGCTCCCTGTCATGGTCACCTTTTTACACACATCTCTGCCCATTCATCTTTGGCTTATTATACTGTGTTCCCCCGATATATATATATATATATATATATATATATATATATATATATATATATATATACATAGGTAGGTAATAGGCTATCTGCCTGAAGGCATATATTAGTATGGCCAGAGTGTGAAGCTATCACAACCCATGGAGTTAGTTCCCCAGGCCTCTGTGTAGTAGAGCTGATGAAGCGATCCATGGTGTGACAGTTCAGTTTCACATACACTCATCAAGGCTCCTCTGGAAGAGTGTCAGTGAGGGACTCAGCTTAATGTAGGTTGGGAGGGAGCCTGTTCCAAAGAAAGGGAAGTCTGGCAGTTATTAATGTATCCCTCCAACATGTTCTATTTATTGTTGTGATGATGATATCCCTAGAGCATGTAGTACAATGAGCTTTGGCTTATTTCAGATAGCACATGTACATCCGTTCTGCATTGGACATGGACCTGTCTGTTGGGCAGAGATCACCTGAGTATACAGTATGTAACAGAGTACAGATTCAGTTAAATTCAGTCTTGTTGCATGGGGCAACTGTTTGAGGCCAGTAATGCTCTTGTTGAGGTACGTCAGTGGTCTTTCCAGCTGCTGAAGGTGCCTAGTCAGATTCATCACAAGTGTTTTGTGGCACTCTATGATGGGTCTGATGACTGATGAGTAGAGGGAACCTCCTTTGACCTACATGCAAAGACCTTGGCAGTTTGTGGGAACATGTAGCATAATTTTCTGACCACTTTGTGAATGTGTTTCTGGAAGTAGTGATGACTATCCACATGTGTCCATAGATCCCTTATTATTACTTCCATAATTAGGGTGTTGGCACCTATGTAGTACTTGTATGACTGTAGCTCGAGCCCATAATTTTGACACCACATCTGTCTGACTGAGACCCTTTTTAAGGATGTCTCTGTTGTCCCAAACATCGATTATGACAACCTTTTTGCAGTCATCCACAAACCTTGCTAAACATAGCCCTCGTGTTTGATTGTATTTCTGAAAAGTATACACCAGAGAGGAGGGGTCCCAGGACTGAGCCATGGGGGACAGCGGTTGTTACCAGCTTGAACAGGAGACCACAATTTTTACCCTGTGGGATCTATCTGTGTCCCATTTGGCAATCCATCAGATGACATACGTGTTTATGCACAGGTTGTTGATTTTGTGGATGCGACATGTGTGTGGGATGTTGGAAAAGGGCTTTTCAAGGTCTATGTAGGCCGTGTGTAGCTCATTTCATTGATGCATGTCCTGGGTGACTGCCTTGAAAACAGTCTAGCAGGTTTAGGAACCATGATCTGCCCCTGACCAAACCAACATGGGTAGGGTTGGGTGTTTGTAGGCTCTCAATAGCTCTGTTTATGAGTTCCATAATGATGGACTCCATGGCCTTGCACATCAGGCTTATTAGGCTTATAAGACAATAGTTCCCATGGTCTGTTGTGCACCAACACTCGTGGAGTGTGCCAAACGTTGCTGTAACCCATTCAACCGTTTCATATCCTGTACAGACGGTGAGTCTCAACAGACTGCTCAGGTGCAGGGTCTGTTTGTTTTGGAGTTCACATATGACACAGCCAGGGAAACCATGTTATCCCATACACACCGTGTTTTCAGGTTTGGAAAGAGCTGTTTAACCATTGTATATGTGATTTCTGGGTTTTCACAATCTCCAGGTATGATAATGGGCCCTTTTGTCAGTCAGAAGGGGGTAAATATGTATGAACCTGTCTGACAAGATGGTGGCAATGTCAGTCATGTACATGTATACATTTACAGTTTGCACTAATTCAGAACATATATGAGTTTACATTGATATTTATGGCACAGCGAAAGAAAGCTTCATGGTTCTCTATGGACTCTTTGACCATGGCTTGGATAATGTTAGGAGTGCTCATTGTTTCTTGATGATACTAATCAGAAAATTATTGATCTTCTTTGGTTTTTCACTTTCTTTGAACAACTTAAGTACTTGGAGTACATAGTTTGATTATGACAGGTGTCCAATATGTTATATGGGTCTGTTTTCATATCAGTGTGTGCACAAGGCAAGACTGGTGAATAGTGACAAGTGTCTGGAGTACGAACTGCAACTGCCAGATATGTGTGGCCCACTGCTGTACTCAGACATGGCCTAAGTGTGTGAGCATGCCCAGTATGAGCATATATACTATATGTGTGTGAAAATCAAGTTGTTTTTTACTTCAGGGCTCACCTTTGTGTTGTACATTGACAGGAAGCACAGTGTGCCTGCAGGGTTTCCATGAGTCATTCTACATACAGTGGGGATAGCTATTATTTGTACAATTCTAACCGGGGGGGCACACCTGATTGTTACTGTGGATGTACATAGGATGAAGGGTTCACCTGACACTTATACACATTTGCTAGGCCTGCACTGCTATGTCAGGTACTCCATTTCAGTCTGTACTGTTGCCTATCATACTGGCTTGAGGCATACCACTGCACTACAGACCTTAGCTTCCAATTACACGCATATTAGTTTGTGAGTTCATAGCCTACCCAACCCACATCACACTGCCTGGTCTGCTGTTATCTGTCTGCATAGGCCTGGGGGGAGGTTACTCATACGCCTCTTCAGAGGGCATGATACAGCATTTGTTTGTGTTTGTGTTTGTCTACATTTGTCCTGCTGGCTGTGACTGTTAGGTATGTGACCCCCCCAACTGGTATGTGTGAGTGAGTTAAGTTGTGTCTGTGCCAGTGAAATGCTGTCATGGCTTAGTGGTTCAGTACTGTGACTATATTGCACAGTATCCTGAGTTCGAGCCCTGTTACTGCTTTTTATTTTCCTGCTGGGCTGACCAGACTGCTTAAGGAACAGTAAAGCAGGTGTGAGCGTGTTTACCCGACTTTGCTCATCTTTGCCCAACCTTGCCCAAATTTGCCCATCTTTGCCCGACTTTGCCCAACATTGCTCAATGTTGCCCGACATTGCGCTGGTTAGCACGGTGCACAGCTACACACAATTGTATTTAAATATGCTCAATACTGGTAAAATGTGCTTAGCAGTGCTTTATATTGCTTAAAATAGGGCACTCATACCTTAGGTGGTGCTGCAGGGCTGCCTATGTCGGATGCACATAGTACACTCCCTATACATATTTGAAAACAGGTAGTGTCAAGTTAGGCATCCCTTTTACTCTATGTGTGACTCAGAGAATGGTGTCATTTCCAGGGTTCCTACTGAGTCAGTGTATGTGCTATGAGTTGCCTCTTTGCCAAGGCCAGGGCATACTGGGCACGCCTCCTTCTGCCTACTGGGGCAGGCTCAGGTTGTTCCTCCTCCAAGTCATGCTGTGCCTGTGCAGACCTTGGCAATGGTGGGGGGCTGTTTGGCCCTGCCCCATGCTGTTCCTGCTGCAGCTGTTTTTGCAGGATCATACTGTATATCATGGCACATACCATGACAATTTGGGTACATGTAGTTGGTGAGTACTGCAAGGCTCCACCAGATGTGTCCAGGTACTGGAACCATGACTTGAGCATCCCAAACACATGCTCAGTAATGTTTCTTGTTTGTGTGTGTGCCTCATTATGGAGTTCTTGTTCGGGAGTGTGTGCATTTCTGATGGGTGTCATCAGCCACGGCTCCAGTGCGTATGCAGCATCCCCCACTAGGTGACCGTCAGGGATGTCCCCATTGGCAAATCTCTGGTACAGCTGCATCAGATGCCAGATGTGGGAATCGTGATAGCTTCCAGGGCAGCCATCACACACATTCATTATTATGCCCTGGGCATTGCACACAACCTGGCAGTTGATGGAGGGGAAGCCCTTGCGATTTATGTAGACCCTACCCTGCTCACCGGGTGGTGCTTTGATGTGTATGTGCGTGCAGTCTATTGCACCCACTACCTCAGGGTATTCTGCTATTTGGTGGAAAATACGCCTATTGCAGGCCAATGCCTCATGGGAACTGGGGAAATATACGTGCTCACCGACATGTGCTGACATGTCATCCAGGAACTGGTGCAGTACTCTGGATGCTGATGCCTGTGAAATCCCCATCATATCACCAGTTGGCCTGTGGAAGGTACCAGTAGCTAGTATTCTTAGGCCAACACATACCTTGGTATCCACTGGGATGGATTCCCCTCTGTTGGTTCTGTGTGTGAGGCGTGGCTGGCACAGCTCAACAATTTGCTGCAGGAGGTCTCTGTCCACCCTATAACGCTTCACTATCTCCAGCTCATGTAGCCCCTTGTAGGTTACCCTGGGTCTGTACACTCTTCTCCTTCTCCTCACTGTGGGTTGCACAGCAGCATTCACAACATCACCACCCTCAGCACCTTGCACATGTTGGTTTATGATAGCAAGAGCAGCACCTAACATTTTGTTTGACTTTAAAGTTTTTAAGCTTTCCCTCTTTGTATACTGCAGTGTTGCAGAGTTCTTGGGGAAATAACAGGGAAGAATGCTGTTTTCAGAGTTTAAAGTGCTGGGCTAGGCTGGGATAGTCTGCTGCCTGTGTAATTGGCTGATTCTGATATATTTCACCTGGCACCTCTGATAGTTCTCCTTTGTTAACTTCCTACTACTTCTTTTCCTTCCTTTTCCCTTTCTGTTTCCACCCGGGGCAGCGCCGTGCAAACAAGCGCAAACACGCGCACACATTTAAAAATGCCAATGGCCTTATATTTGACCATTGTCATGCTAACTCAACTCGATGCATCCTTTATTTGGAGCTGTCATAGCTCCGTTTAGCAATTTGCGGAATGGTACTCCATTACCAACGGAGTACATTTCTGCAAATAACACTACTCTTCCACGGACAGGTTAGTGTTTCCTGAATTGCAAATTTACCTCATTTGATAGCTTCCAGCAGCAAATTAGGTAATTTGCATACCATGATGCTGTCCATGCAAGAGTAGCTTTAGAAGCTCTCATGCACACCCCTGCCAGCTGTTGCTGGATCGCTCGGCAGACATATTGGCTGTCTGATGTCTTACTCAAATCTACAACTCCATGCAAGCTTTCGTAAATCCAGCCCTTTGACATATTCTATGTGTTAACATACAATATAATATATCAAAACCAACCAATCTAAACTATATAAACTATATTTATAACTCCTTTAGAAGATTTATTAATATCAATACAGATATAAAATTGTGGATAGAATTATTAGTTCTATTTAATCTCACAAAAAAGTAATTAACAAGATGCATAAACATAGTTTTACCAATTGGGAAACAAAAAAACTTTATATGTTGCCAACATTGTATAAACAATCAGAAAGTACTAGATACTCAACATATATTAAATACATATGACATTTCAGCTAATGACTGGGTAATACTTCAAAGTGTAATATCACATGCACAAGATCTATGCGGATTAATTATTAATTCCTGGTTTAAAATAAGACCCAAACTAACAAAGCTCATGTTTGACGTTATATATAATAACTATAACTGGACATATATAACTTCAAAATTATACAAAATCTTAATAAACTATAAAGTTACAACTCATCAAAACTATTGGAAATTCATCACTAAAGGGCACACAATAAGTTTATCAATGGAAAATAAAACCAACTTATTGTATTCCGTTAAATTAAATTCCAGTTCACAATTTTGGAAGATATACATGTGGAAATTCTTGCATAGATCGTTTCTTACCCCCAATAAATTAGCCATATTTAATTCTAACAAAGAGGTTACATGCTGGAGATGTTTACAAAAATGTGAACCAAATTGGATACATATGTCATACGATTGTACAAAAATCAAAAAATACTGGGAAGAAATAAGTAAATTTCTTCAAGCTATATTCACAGATACATTTGTATTAACAAACTCTTTAATCCTGTTAAATGTTAATGAACAAATAGAAATGAACAATACTGATCTATATCTACTATGGACTTTACTAGCAATAGCAAGGAAGTGTATTACGAGAAAATGGAAATCATTATCAGAACCAACAATTGAAGAATTTTTGTGTCTATTAAAAGAAACAGCTTTGATGGAAATCAAGGTCAAGGAACTGAGAATTGCTCCTAAAGTTTTGAGTAACAATCCATGGAAGAAGATTATATCTCTCATCGAGACTTTAAAAATAGATTTAGATGATACTTGAGTGTAAGGGAAAGAAAGGAGAAAAATGGAAAATACTTATCTTTGTGCTACTTAAAATATTTCCACATATTGACTCTTGTAATTTCTATCTAAACTATTCAGGTCTAGTGTAAATATTGTACATAGTTTGTTATTTAATTATGTTTGCTTAAATATATGTAATTATATTATTGTTATAATGAAAAAAATAATAAAGACTTTTGAAAAAAAAAAAGTATTTTATGCAAGCACTCCAGCACAAGTCTGACTTTTTAAGGCTGCAGGACAACTTACAGTGGATGACATCAGCAATGAATGAATGAGAAGGTGTTGAGAGGCCTCCATGAAATGGATGTGTAAGCATGTTGAACTATGAAAATAGTTCTAGTTCTGCATGCTACCAAATTTATGTGCATTACATATCACACATTTGTTATTAATTTATGTAGTGTAGTTACTATATTTGTGAACAAGTACTGAGATACCAGGGTTGCAGTGCATGGGATGATGTAACAAATGGCTGCATTGTAAATATGTGAAATATTCTTAAACAGGGCCTTCATTTTGTTATGTTTCCACATGTAGTTTCATGGCATGAAGAGAAAATTGACAGTAAACAGCACTAATGCAAGCTAATATTTACTTTGCATAAGGCAATGCCAAGCAGCAGGTTTGCGTGATGGCAGGCAAAATATTTACGCATGAGAGATACACAGTTTCATTACTTTCTCTGTTTGCACATAGTTAAGCAGTGTGCAAACGTGGGGATTGTTGCTGAAATTCTGAAAGTTAGTATTGAGTATATTAAACACACCTGCTGGTTAGCTGACTCTGTGGCCACAAATATAAATGCATTGACATATTTTTTTAAGCTCAGATTATACTGGGTTCGAATCCATGTGTATCTAATATTTTTTAAATAAACATTGACAATGCAGTGACATTCTTTATTGTACGTTCAGCATGTTTTACTGTGTGTTGACCTAGCACAGTGGGTTAAGTTGCATTGCACAGAGGTAACAGCAGCACTGTAGAGCTGCTCACCTCCTATGGACCATGAGGGAGAGCAGCCTCTCCATACGGCATAGGCATGCACCAATAGTGTGATGCACAATCCTATGCACCAACCCTGGCACCTCCTGGTGGGTGATGAAATCCCCACCTCTGCCAGTACTAATGGAGGGTATTACAGTGCCAGCTGCCAGGGTAGTGCTACCTGAGGGTACAGGTAGTGCATGGGCAGCAGAGGCAGTACTGCTAGGTTTGGTCCCAGATGTGCAGGGCATCAGTGCTGGATCCAGTGAAGCAGGGGGAGGCTGACCCACTATGGTCGGCCTATCATGCTGTGCTGTGAAGGGGTTCCTATTAGAACAATGAAAATGCATTTTGTCGAATGCATTTTTGTCGACACATATACAGCGAACAGGCAAAACAGTGAAGCGGCTGTTCAGTGAAGTCTTTCCCTGGGAAAGACGTCGTTGACCGCTTCATTGCTTTGCTTCATTGCTGTAGTGTGGTCCCTTGTCCGGTATAGCTTCCGAGCATGAATGTGCAACAGTTACTGACCTTAGGGTTAGGGTGCGGGTTAAGGTAAGTGCATATGTATGAAAGTGTTTACTGTTTTTTTTTTTCATTAGATGTATGGTTGAGTTATGTGTGTATGTGTTTTCGCTGTTTACTTTTGTTTTGGGGAGTAGAATTAGGGTTAAGGTAAGTGTGTATGTGTTTGGAACTGTTTATGTAAATGTACAAGAGTTACTGACCTTAGGGTTAGGGTGCGGGTTAAAGTAAGTGCATATGCTTTAAAATGTTTACTTTTTTTTCTGTTAGATGTATGGTTGGGTTACAGGCATATGTGTATTCAGTTGTTTACTGTTTTTTTGGGGGGTACAATTAGGGTTAGGGTACGTGTGTATGTGTTTAGAAGTGTTTAATGTTTTTTTTTTCTTTTTTGGAACAGCGATTTCTTTCCCTAAGAAAGAAATCTCTGTTCTGTGGTGTCAACATTTTCAGCTTTCGCTGAAAATGTGTTGATGAAACATCGTTCACTGTTTTAAGTATTCAATGTTTCAAGATAGACCCCTGTGAAGCATTTAGTGATTTGTTACAGATGGATGACATGAAGAAATTTTGAAGCACATACTTGAAAAAAAAAGAGAGATAAGGGTTGGGGTGAGAGAAAAAATAGATAAAAACAGCACCATCATATGTAACACACAATGCATTATCACAGTTATACAACTATTTTATCTGAAGTATTACATTTAAGCATGCTTCCTATCAACTACAACTATAACTACAGTTTGCTCAAAGTAATTCCCGAAATGTGCATATATTGCAAACATGCTTGGTCCAATTATACAGATTTCAGTTAACAGCAAGGCATTTATGCCACTTGTATAGTGTTTAATTTTTTTATTTTTTTTATTTATTTTACATTTATTGACCGGGCTAGTCTAACTGGATATATGTCCATTTTCAGTAGAGGCCCAGGGAGAAAAGCTCCACAAAATTAAGTACAATAGAACAAGACAAAGACAAAGATAGGTACAGCATCATTAATGCTAAAGATGGGGCAATTGAAAAGAGGTAGTACATGAAAATATTCAAATACATAGAAAATACACTAATCATATAAAGTGGAAAAATACACATTTTTTTTTTTTTTGCAACACACAGTGAAATACATCCATGTTAATGAGAGGCATAGATTATAGGAGGTTTGGTGGAAGAAAAAGGTAAGGGAGGTGGAAAATTTATGTAATATTATTAAAGAAATGCAGTATTGTATAGTTGTCACTCATGATATTTGAACCCCTCAACTTCTGACTACAGTCTTACACTCCTAAAGTTGGTTCATGCTGCAGACTAATGCATGCATACTTGCTTTTACAGTTAGGATATGCATGCTCAATTTGCTAGTACTATATAGAAAATCCAAAATCTAACTTTAACTTTTAAAGCTGCAATAATAACTTCTCTTTTGCTCCATTCATACCACTTGCTTCCCTCAGGCTTTCCAGTTGATCAACATGACCCTGGCAAATAACAAATAAACTCTACTTTGGCATTAGCTGTGGAAAGATAGAGTTTTGCTATATATATATATATATATATATATATATATATATATATATATATATATACATATCGCTTCATGTATTAAAAATACTCTTTTATTAGCATACTTACACAGCTGTGTGATGTCACCACTTTGAAACTCAGTCAACCACTGGTTGAGCATATCCCTTTTGTGCCTTTGTAGGTTGTTGAAATGGTGCGTCCCTGTTCTCCAGTGAGTGGGATGCCAGACACACTGGATACAGCCTGAGCCAAACTCCTGGAAGTCAGAATAATCCCCTTGCAGAAATGTTTGCTTGTGCCACTTACCAGGAGTCCAATAAATATCCTGGACTCCTCAATACTCCACCTCTGCACCCTAAACTGGACACCTTCCCATCTAATGCTAGACTATTTATTTCCTACCAATTCCTGTTTTCTTGTTTACTGGTAGTGTGCAAACTTGACCAATGATGCCAACCACATTTGTATGATATTAAGTGGAGAGCCAAACAGGGAGGAAAGCAACTTTTGAAATTGGAAGTTTAATCTGAAATTTGACAGTAGTTTGAGGTGTGATTGCTGCTGTAAGTTGGAAATACATTTTTAAAATTTGAAAGTAACTGTTAGGTTAGTTAACTTTGCAGACATGCAGGAAAGTAACTGTTAGTTGAGTTAACTTTGCAGACATGCACTGGGGCCATACATCTCATGACTTGACAGCTTTTTTTTGGCTTTATACACTGATAAAATTATTTTAAAGTGTGGGGTTCAAACTTATGCATGAGGGATGAAACATTTTCTTCCTCAGTGATGATTTTCCATCTTTGCCACAGAAGTGCTGCTCAGACCTAGTCATGAATCATTCATAAATAAAGCTATTTGAGGTGTTAACCCAGTATGTGTGTGTGTGTGACCTCAGAAGGTCCTTGTATATAGATTCAGCTGTGTACGTATCTTATTTAAGTGTGAAGGTCATCCAAGTCCAGATAGCAGAATTATATTTACTGAAATATAGTAGACAGCATACTTGCAGTTATACATCTGAAAACACAATAAGGGTGTCTTATCCCTCAAATTATAATTTATATAAGCTGTACTATCTAAAGTGTTACAAGTGATATTGAATATAAGCGGAAATTGAAAAACAGTAAAACTGTCTGGAATGTCCTGTATTAGGACCCAAGATCATGTTTTTGGCAGTCCTAGACTTACACCTATTATCACAAGAATGTTGAAATATCACTTGCATATTTTTATGTTCATTACTATAAACTGCACTATCACAACTTTAAAAATATGTTGCACTCCCTATATTAGAACCCAGTATCATCTATATTACAGTCCTACACTTACACCTGCTGAAACCGGAGTAGTTACATTACAGTTGCATAATCCCCTAGTCATTCTTAAGTTGTATGTGTTAACTACCAGGCAACACTGCTTAACGTGTTTGCATGGTGCCCTACAGCATTACTTGAATATATCCAGTTTTAATTATTGAATGTCTGCATCTTGTCTCCAGGTATTCAATGGTTGCAGGTTTTAGGGAACCTTTCTAACTGCCACACAACATTGCTTAGTGGTGTTGTGCGATGGAGTGCAAACATTGCAGCAATGCTTCCTTTTTGACCTTCAAACTTCTACAGACTCCCTGTTTGCAGGTGTTCTGTTTGCTTCCTGTGTGGGCCACTAGTCCAGGTTTGCTCACTGCTAAGCACTGCATGAATGAGATAGGCAAAGCTAAACCTGACATTCATTGTTTCTTCATTTTATTGCTTGCACTAAGCAGCACACTGAGCAAACACTGCAAATTAAAAAAAGGGAAAAGTAGCTGAAATGAAGAAAAGCAATATGTGAAATAAACACTATAACATATGTGTTGGTACACATGAAACATTTTTACAAAGGTCTGTATTTGAATTCTCACTCCAATGAACCTTCAGAACACAGTAAGGATGTCTTATCCCTCTTTGCCACATCAGCAGCTTTGCAGCATGGAACTAAAATCATTACGCATACAACCAAATGCAACATCATCCATAGAACTAGCAAGTCATATGACAGCTATTTGTACATGTATTAATTGCAGATGTAGTGCACTGAGTGATCACACAACCATTTATGACTATTGCTTGGAAAAATGCAGCTCTGTCTTATATCTCTGTGTTTTTGCTCATTCTTGTCTTATCTAAACAGTAATCTGAGACATGCAGTCTGTAAGACACTCTATATCAGTGTCCTTAAAATGTGTGAGGATAACAAATGGCAATACTATACTGTTGTCAACAAATGAAGAGGACGTTGGATGTTAAAGAACAAAAACTCTGAATTGTGTGCTGCTTACTTACATTTGAATCCTCAATAAAATTACTTCTACACTTTGTAAGTTTAACCTGACAGACACACCCACTGGAGGTAGGACAACCTACACTCCTATTGTGTGTTCCTTATCCCTAACATAATTATTCACAATTGCAATCCATTAGCAACAAACACTGAGGGAGTGCTTGTACTATGTTGCTACATGGAGCGAAGTATTTGGGATTCAGCAATTCTAATGAGTTCACACCTGATGTGCATCTTCACCATGCTCACAACTCTGAATCTACACCATAAAAAGGAAACCATGTAGCTAGGAAACCTGAAGGTGAGGAGACTTGTTTATGTGGAGAACACAGTATAGGCTATTATATATCTATACAGAAGACTACTGACCTTAAAATGGTATGCTTGCATTTTCCAACTATATACAGCATATGCTGAAAAGCCATTAAGAAAAATATGCTAATATATATGTATATTTGCATTAGCACATGCTACTTTTATCTGCATGTTTTACTTAGAAGTGAACTGATGGCATGGTCATGTTTGTCAAGGCATTTAACTTTCTCAGATGCACAGCCTTATTAACTGTCATCAAAAGTGATAAATGTTACAACTGTTTTTTCTGTGCACATTTTTCTATGGTTATTTCCATGAAATGGTAAATGTCTTATATTGTCAATGACATGGAGATGTTAGCCTTCTAGGATGGACCATACACACCTCTAGGGGGAGCACTGGCCACAGAGAGACATAATTAACAATAGCTTAAATGGAATATTCTGTGTTAAATCTGTAGACATATTTCAGGGACATTTCATTTGATAGCACTTTTAGCAATTCACTGATCATTTGTTCACAAAGTGTGCCATTTGCTTGTTCTTTTGGGGGTGGAGAAGCAAAGTTGCATTTCTGTTTTGGTACAAACAAGAATATGTTACTATTGTTACTCTGCTTGTTTTGCATCCATCCTTACTTTGTGTATGAATATAACATGTGACAACCACACAATTCCTGTTTTTTTTATATTTCAGTATCTTGATTGTTTTATGTTTCTTCAATGGGTAATAGTGAAATGCTACTTTTTTTTGTTTTATCTGGAAACAGGACTTTTTTAGTTATGTGATACTTATGTGTATTGTTCTTCTGTTGTGTTTTAGGTCACATAGGACTATGGCACCCAAGTGTCTTAATGCCTGAAAACCCCCCTTTAGTAACCCTGAAAATCAGGTCATTGTGGAAGCTTTTAGGCAACATGGTCCCTATCTGCTTGAGAGGGGACGAGGAGATATGTGAGGCAGAATGCAAATTTGGCAGCAGATATTTGCTGATGAGAATGTAGTAGGTGGCCATGCCAGGCCGTATGATCAGGTATGCCATAGGGCCATTGACATGATCTCATCAGCATGGAGGGGAGCAGTTGCAGTGGCCCATAATTGGATGGGCACCCAGAGAATCTGCTGTAGAGCCACCAGACTTTCTGTCCATTGCTAGGGATCAAGACAGCTCCCAGGAAAATGAAGAATAACATGTCCTTGACATTGTTGCTAATGTTTTAGGAATAAGAACTATGTCCCAGGAGGAGCCTCCAGGTAGGCTTATGTATCTCAATTGTTACAAACTGTTGTATAGTAAAACATTAACAACAATATGTTAGTTCTGTTTAACCATATATTTGTTTGTGGGTGGATTTGTAGATTGCTACAGTTATCAACACATTCTGATTGATTATGCATGGGCTTAGGTTGGACTTGTCATCCAAGTTCTTATTGAAAGTATAGTTAATGGGCCTATAAAGGGCAAAAAGTTTAACCCCCTGTGTTACTGTTAATTGTGATGATGTTGTCCTTCACTTTTGCTTAACTTCTTGCAGGATCATTGTCCATGGGAATCATAGCATCAACTGCAAATGGTAAGCCAAATATCTTCTTTGTTAGTGGTGATGAGCAGTTCAATGAAATATATCATTTTATCCATGTGTGTGAAGTGGGTGTCAGGACTGCCATGTGTATTGCTGTACTGTCTCTAGTAGTGACACCACTGTTAGTTAGCATACATTTGACTATACTAGTGTAGCTAATGTTTTTCCTGTATTTTTTGCTTATTAGCACAGGTGATTCTGACAGTGGATGTTTAGGGCTCTTACCACCTAATGTCAGAGTATCGACAGACTCTGATGATGATGACGATGGTAGCCAAACATAGGCACAGCTGGGAGGTGCCAAAGCTGAATCTGACACTGAGGTTGACATTCAGTCATACCCTATAATTCCATCTGACACAGCCAGTAGGCCTACACCAACCAATTCCAGTAAGCCCTCAGATATTGGACAGGTGGATGGCGAGATACTGAATTAGGGAAATGTTGTTACTGTGGCTTAAGTGCCTGTTGACTCCGGCTGTAGCCAAAGTGTGGGTGAAGTGTCATGCAGGATGGTTGTTAGGGATGCTCAGAGGAGGCCTGCTGTCCATCCTCCACCCTATCCTGGTGTGCCTTCCCGTGCCACTTGACATATGTTTAGGGCCATCATGGAGGCAGAGGCATGTTTCCATAGGTCCTCCAGAGAAATGCTTAGGGTTGCAGATGTTGCACAAGCTGACATGCATGACTGCCTCCACTGTGTTGCCGATTTAAGGGATCAGATGAATGACATGTTGGAACAGGCAGTGTCTGTGATGGAACATATGCTGGGAAGGGGGTAGCATCCTTATTGACATAGATCAGCCACATTGTCTTCTGTTAGCTGATGTGGCCGTGCCCAATCATGCTCCCATAGTGGCACTACTTCCACTGCTCCATCAGTGGTTTAGGTGCCCACATCCAGAAATGGAAGGCAATAGGTAATGGTCATGGGCATCCTCATGAGGAGAGCTTGTCCAGTAGACACCAGTCACATTCAGGTAGCAGCACTGCATTTGACCATGGGAGTGGACATGCCAGTGCAACTCTGGCAGAGCCATTTCTTGTGGTCACGCTTGGCAACAATGAACTGCCACCTCTACCATACACTGCTGATATCTGTCTGCCATAGCAAGATGTAGAGCTAGCACAGAGCTTGTCTGTGTTCTTTCAGACACTTGTACACCAATTTCATCTGGTGGACCCATACAGATACATACATAACAGTTACATGGTTCAGCTCTGAAACTTATAGCTCATTTTGTCTCATTTGCCATTTGTTACTTTATCCAAATGTCTGCCTGCTTCTCTTTCTTACTCACACATTCTCACACATGTTTTGTGTTAGCCAAGGCTTCTTGCCCCCCCCCCCCCACGACACCTTGTGCAAGTGATGATAACTGTGCCATATCCTTTTTTTCTACCTTTAAGATTCAGGGATACATAACATTTGTGTCAGATGTTCAGGATGCATAGCTGACTTAGTCCTTACTATGTCTGCATTTATGTAGTTGTTTTGCTAATTGTTCCTTTGACATATTTTGGTCTTAGAAAGTTAGACCATGGATATACTCAAACATTTTTGCATCAGTATTGTTAATGATCTTTTCAGGGTTATGAAGTCTGAAACTGAAATGTGTCTCATTGCTTTCTAATTTCTCTCTTTAGTAATTTTCCAGTACAAAAGTATGATGCTAAACTGAGGATATTCTGTGACCATCAGTAGTTTTGAGAGGTATGACTGTGTGAATATTTGATGCGGGAGGCCTACTAATTGATACAGGACACATATAGTCACATAAGTCTCTGTTGTCACATGTTAAAGTCATTTTTTTATAATTCACCCACATTTTAATTGCTTACATTACCTAGTAACAACATGCAAGGATATACAAAAGAAAGCACACACATAAACGATACACCATTGAAACACATTTTCATCCTCAACTTCATCAGATACAATTAAAACCCCTAATCACATGCCTTAAATAATTCAATTAAATACAAATTCACCAATAAAAGCAATACATCACTAAAATTAACATTTCATACACTCTACCCACAATTCATATCACTTCTGCTCACATTAATAACTTGGTTAAAAACAACAATCCTATACTTTATGAATTATTTAAAAAAAAATCATAAAATACAATAATCAGTGTTACTCCCTACATCATTATATTTAAAAACAACATATCTCCTTAAGAGTAATAATTCCTAAAATTACTTGGTATTTAAGTTTATAATGTTTATGAAATTCGATCTGTGTGCCCTCTAATTGCTCTAACATATATTGCTACTTCATCAACTACAATATTTACAATGCCATATTTTGAATAAACTTAATACAATAAATATCACATTTTTATACACTTGTGTAAGCATTATAGTCTTGCCGCTCTCACCTTTAAAACTGGAAACAATTCAAGGATACATAACATTTGTGTCAGATGTTCAGGGTGCATAGCTGACTTAGCCTTACTATGTCTGCATTTATGTAGTTGTTTTGCTAATTGTTCCTTTGACATGTTTTGGTCTTAGAAAGTTAGACCATGGATATACTCAAACATTTTTGCATCAGTATTGTTAATGATCTTTTCAGGGTTATGAAGTCTGAAACTGAAATGTGTCTCATTGCTTTCTAATTTCTCTCTTTAGTAATTTTCCAGTACAAAAGTATGATGCTAAACTGAGGATATTCTGTGACCATCAGTAGTTTTGAGAGGTATGACTGTGTGAATCTTTGATGCGGGAGGCCTACTAATTGATACAGGACACATATAGTCACATAAGTCTCTGTTGTCACATGTTAAAGTCATTTTTTATAAATCACCCACATTTTACTTGCTTACATTACCTAGTAACAACATGCAAGGATATACCAAAGAAAGCACACACATAAACGATACACCATTGAAACACATTTTCATCCTCAACTTCATCAGATACAATTAAAAACCCTAATCACATGCCTTAAATAATTCAATTAAATACACATTCACCAATAAAAGCAACACATCACTAAAATTAACATTTCATACACTCTACCCACAATTCATATCACTTCTACTCACATTAATAACTTGGTTAAAAACAACAATCCTATACTTTATGAATTATTTAAAAAAAATTCATAAAATACAATAATCAGTGTTACTCCCTACATCATTATATTTAAAAACAACATATCTCCTTAAGAGTAATAATTCCTAAAATTACTTGGTATTTAAGCTTATAATGTTCATGAAATTCTATCTGTGTGCCCTCTAATTGCTCTAACATATATTGCTACTTCATCAACTGCAATATTTGCAATGCCATATTTTGAATAAACTTAATACAATAAATATCACATTTTTATACAATTGTGTAAGCATTATAGTCTTGCCGCTCTCAGCTTTAGAACTGGAAACAAGGACAAACCATCATTTAGTCCAGGGAACCTACTGGCTTCTAAATAAATCTGCCAATAAACTTCCCTGTACTCTATTCTGGTTTCCCACATACCACCCCTCAAGTCTCTTGGGATCTCCTCTAATACAAAAAAACTTAACTTTCCCTTTTCACATTCTATACTATGCCTGTATAATGCATTGTTAACATTTTTATTATTTATGGCATTCAAATATTCGTATATTCTTCTTTTCAACTTCCTCTCTATTTTTCCTACATAGAATGCCTTGCACTCACACAAGGCAAGGTATACAACTCCACTGGTCTCACAATTACTATAGCTCCTTGCCATTAAGGTTCTATTTCTAGAATCCAAGTGGACTAGTTCAGTGTTTTTATAAAAGGACATTGCGCACATCTCCCACATTTAAATGTCTCTTTCTTGTTTCTAGTTCCACTACCCTTACAGTCATAGTGCCCTTCTAAAACATTTTTTATACTTGTCCCTTCCTATAGACACATTTGAATGGGGTTTTGAAATCCAATTTAAGGTCACAAATTTTACTAAACCAAGTCCATTCTCTTTAAATGGTTCTACATACAGCCTTTGCATCACCACTAACATCAGTGATGAATGCCGATCCAAAAGTCCCCTCATTCTTGGTATCATTCAAACTTAGCTGGTCACTAACAAGGCTACTTTCCATAATCCCCAGAATTGGGGGGTACTTACCACCTTTCTCACTAGTTACTTCATATTTCACTTGAGTAATTAATGTTTCTGGGTAGCCACGTTCACAAAACATCTTATATAACACATCAAATTCCTTTCTAAGTTTTTCATAAACATTTATATTTATGGTCATAGAGATGATTTTAAAAAACAGTAGATTAGGTAATATTAAAAACTTTACAGAGCAGGAAGAAATCAAATGGATTATTCGCATGCAATCTGATAAAGGGAAAGGTTTAAATGATAGGACAACTATAAAACCATTTCTGAGAGATAGACCATTAAAACACAAATTATAAAGACTATATATACATATTTATATGTATTTTTGAGCACATGCATATATTTATATACATATTCAGACATTTATTATGAAATATTATTAAGTAATATTAAATATTAAGTATTGCTTCATATATAAATGTTATATTCATTATTAACTTTTGGATATTTATTTTTGGCATTTATCTTTGATATTCATGAATTTGTAGAGCGCTTATTATTAAATATATTTATAGATTAATGTATTAGTCATAGGAAGATGAATGGATGAATTAAAGATTACTAATATTATTTATGTATTAATACTTATGCAACATCTAGATTTTATAATGAAATATATTATTTTAATAATGTTTATATTTATATGAAATATATTTAAGATTGTTTTAACATGATATATATATATATATATATATATATATATATATATATATATATATATATATATATATATATATATATATATATATATATATATATATATATATATATATATATATATATATATATATATGATAAATAAGCATGCTAATAATGAGAAAGAAGTGAAATGAAACAAAATGTTTTATATTGACATTTTATAACAACATGGTCAATATTTCTTTAAGGCAGATTTTGCCGCCAAGTTTTAACTATTTAAATGTTTGTTTAGATGTGAAAAGCCATTTTTCTGAAGAAGGGTTTATTATAACCTGAAAGCGCTCACATAAAGCTTTACTGTTTTATTAATTTGTTTTTTATGATGGAATACAAAGTTAAAGGTATTGAAATTGCCGTGGTGGTGTCCGGAAGCGTTGATACAAGAATATTTAACTTTTTTTGTCTGGATACTTTTAATCTACAGCTGCTTCTTTGTTTTTACAGATTCTGATATATCTCCATAAGGCATAGCATTCAAAAGAAATACATCTATTTTTCTTTTGAAATCCACAGTAGGATCGAGTGACAGTTTATAATAAAGCAATCATTCAATTGTCTCAATGCTTCCCCCACATAATTAGCTCTTGCCCATATCACTATTGCACCCTCTTGTCTGCCTTAACTATCAGTATGTTTTTGTTGTTTTTTTAGCTATATTAAAGCACATCTTTCCAGCTTAGTTAAACTGTCACCAAAATCTCTAAAAATGACATTCTGGTTTGTATGTAAATCATGCAGTACCATATCTTCAACTAATTTCACCCTAAGATGGTAGGGCAGTTGAAAACTAGATTTCCTAAAATGGAAAACATCAGTGGAAACATTACTGACATCAGTTCTGGTGTTAAAGAAATACTTCAAATTCAAGTTTCTACAACATTGTTTAACATCTAAGCATACATCAAACTCAGAAATAAAGCATGATGGTACATAGCTAAATCCTTTATTTAGTAGACTCTTTTCTTGTGAAGTTAATTCATAATCAGTAAGGTTAACTATTAAATTGTCCATTTCTTCATTTATATTCCCCACTATGTTTTTGTCAGATCCCTGAATGCTTGTTCTATGTTGCTCTTGAGTTTGCCTGTGATGTTTTCGCCTTCCTCTTCTAAAGGGCCCCCTCTTCGCCTGGATTTCTTATATACAGGTGATGTCAGTTCCTCAATATACTCTGCCTCTGTGTCTGTCCTGGGGGGGGGGGGTTAGATGAAGAATCTGAAGTACTTGAATCTGTAATACTTTCAAAAAACCTTGAAGGCTTCAGAATAGATCTATTCCTTTAAAGTTTGTGCTTGAATTGCTTATTAGTTGAATAAGAAAATCACACTGGCCTCTTAGCTGTTTTCCAATAAAAAAACAACATTATTTTTAACATCTCCAATGTCCCGATTGAATTTCTTAAATTTCTTGTTTTTTACTTCTTTTTTAAAGGCATTAACCTCATTCAGATATATATCGTACATCTTGCCATAATCCACTTCACTTTCATGCTGTTGTATGCCTTCCAAACATTCATCCAATTTCGTTTTAATGTCAGTTAAGGAATTTTCATAGTAATCAATAAGCAACTCTATAAACATCTTAGAAGCCATACATTGTATTAAACATCATTTTGACATAAAATCACTGTCTTCCTTCCCAACCGCTGGCTCCAAATAAACTCTCAAGCCACACGGTGCTATTTCGACCCCAATATATGCCTTGAGTAATTTACCGTGCCAAATGGTAGAACAAAACTTCTTAGTAAAGCCAGTTCTTTAAACATTTGTTCCATATTTATAATGTGACTCACCTCCATAACATTCTCCATTCTTTTTTCACCATTGCGGCCTTCAAAACAGGCCACATCATCCTTATCTTGTAAAAGGTTACTAATAAAAGAACGAAGGTCACCTCCTGTAGCCATGAATAAAGAGTTCTTACATCAAACAGTCCCACAATTGAATAATCCAAACGTTCATCAGAAGCACTCAAGTAAATAGGCAACCCAAGAACAAAATGGAGCACGCCAAAATGAATGCAGTGCTTGGAATACACACACAGTTGAAAAAAGTCACAAACTCCAGCACTCGCAAATAGATCACACCTTGTTATATAAATTCCAAGAAGAAGTGACCCAAAAACACTTAAATAAGTGTATTAAAGCTTTATTCCAGTAGAACAAACATTCAGGCAGCATACACAGCGGCCATTCAGCTCCAACAACATCTGTAACCAGTATTGCCCCCTGGTGTCATCATTGTGAATTTACCATAAAGCAATCACCAATATTTATATACCATGACCCCTTTTTTAGTTAAAAACACAGAGGTTTTAAAGTGCACATTCCAATATACAGAACAATGTCCAAAAAGACACATATATACGCAAAGACATATATATTATTTGAAACCAGATGAAATATATGTGTACACATAAAAAAAAAATATATATATATATATATATATGGGTTCACTTCAGTTCACTGAACTTTCAATTCACTGACTTTCATTTCACTGACACCATTTCACTGAAATTCATTTCACTGAAAGTTCATTTCACTGACAACTATTATTAGCAATAAAATGGAATATTCCCCCTTCCCCACTGTAGTGCGACCCTGGAGTTAGAATATATAGTTAGGGTGGTGGGGGGGTGCAGCCCCCCACTTACTTTTCTTTTACTAAGCAATATTATATCAAAATGTAAGAATATCATATGAAATGAAGTGGGGGCTGCGCCCCCCACACTCCCCGATGTGGGGGGCTCTGCCCCCCACCCACCTAACTATATATTCTAACTCCAGGGTCGCACTACAGTGGGGAAGGGGGCATATTCCATTTACTTTGTAATAATAGTTGTCAGTGAAATGAACTTTCAGTGAAATGAAGTTTCAGTGAAATGAATTTCAGTGAAATGGTGTCAGTGAAATGAAAGTCAGTGAATTAAAAGTTCAGTGAATTGAAGTGAACCTATATATATATATATATATATATATATATATATATGGGTCTACCTCAGAAGATCGACAGACCATTTGATCGACATTCATTTGGTCAACAGCTCATTTGGTTGAAAACCAGTATTCAAGGCACATAACAGGGATTTGCCTCCCTCCCCAATGTTGTGCGACCCAGGAGTTGGTATATATAGTTAGGGGGGGTTTGGGGGGCACAGCCCCCAAATTGTGGGTATGGGGGTGAAGCCCCCTACCTATTACCATTTAAAAGCATTATAATACAACAAAAACTACACATTTTAAACAAAAATAGGTGGGGGGCTTTGCCCCCACACCCCCCTAACTATATATACCAACTCCAGGGTTGCACAACATTGGGGAGGGGGGCAAATCCCTGTTATGTGCCTTGAATACTGATTTTTGACCATATGAGCTGTCAGCCAAATGAATTTCGATCAAATGGTCTGTCGATCTTCTGAGGTAGATCTATACATATATATATATATATATATATATATATATATATATACACACACACACACACACACACACATACCTACATAAACACATATTAGGGAAAAGAGACAATGAATCAAAAATACAATTCAGACATTACCAATGGTCTTTAAGACCAGATTTATATAAGGCCCCTAACTTCACCATCCATATTCTTTCTTTTTTATCTAAAATCTCACGCTTAGTTATGTCGGACATCCTATTACCTTTCACTACATCAATTCCAACAAATAGAAATTGTGCTGAAACATGTTCCAATTTTGTTTGTAAAATGCACTTCTTTGACATTTACAACTTATATCACTCAAGTGCACTGTGATTCTACTCTTTAAATTTCTTGAGGTCTGTCCAACATAAAATACCCCACATTGGCAGACAGCCATATAGATTACCCACTCAGTAAGACAAGTGATCAAATATCTGATATCAAAAACTTTAGATGTGTTAACTGATGTGAATGACTTGGTCTGTGATACCACCCTACAGTAAACATAATTCCCACAGGTATTACTACTCCTGGCTGTATCATTATACACTTGAAGGGTAAAGGGACCACACCCACATGATGTAGGGATTTATAGTAGGTGATTGCCATGACAGTGGTAACTGGAAGTACTACACAGCAAGATGCATGCAGTTAGCAATTGGAGGACACTGACTGGTGCAGAGGCCATCACCTGATCATGTGCATCATCTACTAATGCCATGCTGCAATCTATTCATAGGAACTCATTCCATTTACTGGAGAGAGAGAGAGAGGAAAAAAGAGAAAGAAAGAAAGAAAAAAACTTAAAAAAATAAAACCCAAGGCAAAGGCATTTATTCAGCCTTCATTCATCAAGACATCATTCCCACAACAGGTATGTGAAGTATATATACATGTAATAGAATGTAGCACCTGGTCCATAATAATGGGATAGATGATGTGGAATGATTTATATGTGCCATCAGGTGTTGTTGTGATGATGTTCAACTGAACAAATGCTATGGACAATAGTGTCTGCCCCTGTGTGTAGTGGGCCATAGCTGTCAACTGTGCAGGTCAGCATTGACTGACAAGATGTAAGCCATCATAATTTACGTTGTGTAATGGGAAGTATGTATATTATGTGGCCAATAGCTTGTGGTGGAAGTAATGCCATTATGATGGACACGTGGGACCCATGGCCCACCACTGGCAGAATACTCAGGTTAATCTGTAATGTAGCATGCCAGAATGCCATAGGTGTGTAATAGGGTTACCTGCAATAGGGTCCTATATATACCCCCCTAATGTCAGGCTGTGTCCATATATGGGACCTGTCTGTGTTGTAGCAAGGCAGAACTGTGCAGCTGTGCAGGAAGGTGTTGTGAGATTGTGGAGCTGATGTCTGAATGTACCCCACATATAGGTATGCATATGTTTACATATGTCACATTTTTATTTTTATTTTATTTTACATTTGTTGACCGGGCTAGTCTAACTGGATATATGTCCATTTTCAGTAGAAGCCCGGGGAGAAAAGCTCCAACATATATAATATATAAAGATATATATGAATATCACTTGTATGTCCACAAATATACAGACACCTATGTGTAGACATGTATATGTGCACATATATACATCACATATATCAACACATATATAGATATATACCTATATGCACATGTCTACATATGTACAAACACACACACAAACATATATGTATGTAAAGAAATGTCCCCTATATTACTATCACAGTGATGCATACTATGTGCGAGGCACCAGCACACATAGCAATACACACAGATATCCACAGCTGGCAGTGTGTGCAACATGGATGGTTATGTCACATGTTAGTCCCTTGCTGGGACCACATTGTCCCCATCTGTGAAGTATGCAATGGGAATATGGGGAGGGTGCACTTGTGGAGGTGGTCAAGGTTGGTAGATATAGAGGACAGTCTACAGGGGTGGTATGTGACACATGTGGTGGGTAAACACCCTGGATGGTGTGTGTGGTCTATGATGTGGATGCCCCATGGCCCCAATATGAGCACAAAAGGAACAAGCCTTCCACGCACTGCTACTCATAACAGCTGTCCATGTCCTAAAGGTGCCTGGTCTGGAGGCTGAGCAGGAGGAGCATTTTGGCCCTGTGGATGTGCACTGGGTGCCTCAGACTGATGTAGCACATCCCACATGTGTCTGTGGAGCCCGGTAAGGAACAGACTGTAGACCTGACCTCAGGGGACAGGAACATGTCTGTGTGTGCCCCGAGGGGGAGGGACAACATCCCCTGGGTTGGTTTCACCTGATGGTATTGCTGGACCAGTACATGAGGAGGCCCCAGGTCGGGACACATGTGATGTGGCCAGGTATGATGGGCAGATGGGTTTGGAGAGGTGGTTCTGCTGGCTAATAGAACATATGCATGTTATTGTGTCACTGTTATAGAACATATATTGGCAGCAATAGTCTACACAATCCCAGTACATGTCCAACAGCATGCATACATATCCCCGATAACACAGAATGTCAGATGTGCAGCAATCCCAAAGCAGCCATACCACTGGCATATATGGAACCATAGTGGCCCTGACAATGGCATGCAGGTGAATAGTCTGTAACAGGTCAGCAATGATAGTGTCCAAACAGGGGGCATGCCTACAATCACATAGCAGAAATTGTGGTACAATACAATATCTGTTCCACTGGTAGGTAAGCTATAGCCATAGCTAGTATGTTGTGTGCATAGTTTGTTGAAGATGATATGGTGGGGTGTGACAGAGATGTGTATTACAAACTGTGGTAACCTTGCTGTATGAGTTGCTCAGACCTATTTCCATCTTTATGTCTTTTAGCCAAGATGTCACATGCACAGTTGCTCACCTATTCACAAGCAGAGAATGATGTGGTGATATCACACTTGATCCACCACTACCCAGTGCTGTTTGGCAGGGCTACACATAAGCAGCAGGAGTGGACCGCCCTGTGGAAAGACCTAGTCCACAGGGTCAGTGATGTCAGACTGCACAACCACAGTTATGAGCAGGTCTGGCATCATTGTACTGACCTGCTTTGCATTGCCCATCAGCATGCTGCTGCAGTCCAGGAGGGATCACCTCACCACAGGGGGGCCATGACAGTCATCTCCCCGACACATGTGGAGGAGCTCCTGGCCAGCCTTGTGGCACCTGCCCATCTGGCCAGCCATCAACCACTGGACACCTTTGTGGAGGTGGGTGTCACCCACATACCATCCAAGGAGCTTGCAGGTAAGGACACAGGGCATATCAGTGGACCACTGTTGTGTATACATCTGCATTGATACAGGTAGTTCATGCATATCTGACATGTCATAGATATATTATGTTGCTGCATTGTAGTGATAAACAGATGTCCAGATGTAGTAGTATCATGGGAATGTACTGTTGATGTATTGTAATACTGCACCCAACCTGTAGCACTGCCACAGGTGTGGCCACTGACATTGCATCTCTCACCCTCTTATGTAGGTCTCTCCGGGATACCACCAAGGCAGCAGCCTGTAGCCAGTTAATATGTTTTATGTAGATGCTTGCCAACACACCGGGCATGTAGTGGCAATGGTATATTCCATGCACGCATCTAACACACCTACCCTGAATGTGTGCTGTACACATGCATGTATTGTTGCTGTGAAATGCATGGTCTCAGTGGGGTGACCATGATGGGGTATTGAAAGGGTTTGTCAGACACCTACATGATAACTAACATCCTGTCATTGCAGAATGTGTCCACAGGGAGTCACATATTGTTGGTAGACATGGCCTACAGTAGGGACATGTTCAGAACAGCACTCATATATAGTGCAACACCAGTGTATATACCTGTAGGACAATGGCAACTGCTGCAGAGCTACACTATGGCATAAGGCATTACAGTAGTCCATATTATCAGCTGGGTCTAGGTTGCAACATGTGGAGTTCAGTGTATGGGACACTGAAAAGTGACACACATGTGTAGGGCTTACTTGTCATGCAATTGCATAAAGGCTGAATGAGGGGGGAGGGTTCAACATGACACAGCAGTGCACTGTAGCAGGAATCCTAAGGATGCTAGGAATGGCTCTATCTGCTCATAGACAGATTCAGGACCTGTGGCAGCTGTAACCCTACCCACACAGCAATAGTAATGACAGTGTGTGAACACCATGGAATGTGCACAAGAGTAGACCTTGCAATCGTGCAGAATAGGGGGATAAGTGTAGGGCAGACTGAACATACACTGGCAAATGCAGATGGCCCATGCTGGTATACCCCTGCCAGGAGTAGTGACTGCTGTAGTACACACAAGTGGTGCAATAAACTGTCATAATAAGGGTGTGTATGCATTGTGGTCAGCAGCCGCACACCTAACACAATCTGTAGACACTGCATGTGAAAGTATTGGACAGATGTCACATATCGAGCTCATGTACTGCTAAGATATGCGGTGATGTGGTCTCATGACAGATCAAGGATGTGTGTGTCAAATCAATAAAGGTGTGTACACCCCCCATAGCCATGGTATGCTCTGATGTTTTTCAGTGTAAGAGTATTGGAGTGGTCATACATGGTCTGTTGATATTTTCAGCTGTAAGTCACGCATCAGGCGTTCACCAATGACAATTGTCCACATATCATCCCTGGTATGTGTTGCTGAAAAACATAGGGGCTGTGAGAAGTAAAGCTGACATAACTGACACAGTACTACACATTCTGCAATGGGTTGTACACTTGTGATTTGTAGTACACAGTACAAGGTAGTGTGCAGAACAGGGACACAGCAATACTGTGTACATGGGTGCAGTGGTATCCAGGGGAATGGACATCACCCATGTATACTGTTGCAAGCATGGAATGACTATAGCTGAACTGCATGCTGTTCTGTACCATATGTTCTGCATGTTGACAGATGGGTAATAGGAGGACTGTGTGTACTATTATAGTGCAATCTCACCTGTATGTGTGTGTGCATCCCGGTGGTTAGTTAGTTTGTCTGCAGGGTCACTCTGCTGAAGTGGAGGGAGGCAGATGCATGTAGGATGCTTGTGTGCATGTGTGTGTTTGTGTGGGTGGCCATGTATGCACATGTGTGATTGTGGGGTGTTCTTACAGCCTTACCTCCCTTTGAGACCATGCAGTACATGGGCATGGACTGCCACATTACACAACAGGAATACCTGGCATGTGTGTAATCACAGGACAGCAAATAGTATAATATGGTCTGTAGCATGGAACAGGCATCGAGAGGGAAGGTAGACACCAGGTACAGCCTTAATATCGCAGTCAACAGAGAGGTCACCTACATCCCACATATGCAGCACTACAGATGCATTGGGGAAGTACTAGTCAACACCAGAGAGTGTATCCAAATATTACAGTTGTCACATGATAGACAGAAGAAGCAGCATATCTGGCATGTACTGAGCATTACATACACATGACACACCAGTGTGAGATAGTATGGATACAACATAGTAGCCCACACATATAGGGTCCATGCACATCATGTCTGGACATACAGAGAGTGCATACCGAATGACAGCAGTGAGGCCATGTAAAACCACTACATACAGATCAGGCAGGTAAAGTAGCAACAGGCCTTGTGTTGTGGTCACTTGTGTGGGCATTTAGAGGACTGAAATGTTAATGAGTGGTATCAATGTGTGTATGTTAACAAGTGTGAAGCAGGATGGGGTAACACGTGTGTGTGTGTGTGTGTGTGTGTGTGTGTGTGTGTGTGTGTGTGTGTGTGTGTGTGTGTGTGTGTGTGTGTGTGTGTGTGTGTGTGTGTGTGTGTGTGTGTGTATGTACTGTTAGGCAATGCTGTATAGGTTTTAAAGTGTATTTATTGTTTTTGCCCACAGGTGGCGAGGTGGGTCAGGGTCCCTCCTGCATGCACTCTGATGTTGGTGTCCTTACAGATACCAAAGATGATGATAGTACTGTTAAGGCACAGCTGGGGTTGTCAGGGGCTGACACTGCACCAACATTTGATATCCCCCTTTTAGTCACACCAACCCCGCACACAGTTTCAGTGCCTACACATACCCCACCACCAGTGGCCATAGCAGTGGAACAGCTGGCTTTTGGAGGCAGTGCACAGGGAAGTGTGGTAATCATGCCTACTGTGTCTGTTCACAGCAGGCATAACCGAATCTCTGGCAGGGCACCACATAGGCAGATGTCTCAGGGTGTTCATGGTAAGGCTTCTGGACTTCATGCCCCTGGCCTAGGCGACATCGCTGGTACCAGCAGGTGCATGTTCAGGCCATCATGGAGGCACAGGCACATATGGAACATTACACCAGACAGGGCCTGAGGCTGCAGAGGGCTGCTCTCGCATCTGTAAGCGGCAACCTCTGTGAACTGTTGGGTGTTATCCATGCTTATACCAATGGCATTATGAGATGATGGCCCTCATTGGCTGTGGTGTGTCTGTGCTTCAACGTGTGGTGGGGATGCAGCAACGACCGAGTGGATGTGGGCCAGCAACACCAACAGCTGACAGTCAACATGGATGTGCTAGGACACCAAGGGGCTCCCATAGTGGCAGTATCAGCACTGGCAGTTTGGGGGGTGTTCTGTCCACACCACACCACAGCAGGTCAAGTGCATGTCATCCTGGCCAGTCCCAGTAGGGAACTGGTACCAGCAGACAATTGTTAGCAGGTGAGAGTAGCACACTGAGGCCCATATCTGGCTGTACCCATGGAACCCCTGGCAGGCACAGTCCACATATCCATGGCTGGAGGCAGTGAACTGCACATCCTGCCAGATATGGTCTGCAGCTGTCCATAAACACCTGTGTAGGGCAGCCACATGGCAGAACTGTGTGCATGCATACCCACACACTATGCAAACATACCTAGGCCAATCCCATACCTACACACACCACATCACCTCGTGCATTTATTCACAGTACACCCCTCACCCACACACATGGTGTCAAATGTATGTCCCACCCTTGGCCTCTGGCAAACCAACATCACACCCTGTGCATATGATGATATCTGTTCCACATCCCTGTCATCCATACCGTCAATGCAGGGACAGGCTGATATGATTCTGATGCACATGGTGACTGCACTACAGTGTACCACAGTACTGCAGTGTAACATGTTGTAGAGAGTAGAGTGTAATGCATATACAGCAGGTAGTGTAGCCATCCAGCAATGATGCCTTATAGCTGTTAATAACCCTGGTTGGATGTGGTCTCTATAATGTTATCCATTGTTGTTGCAGATGTACATGTGTCAGCACTAGGATGCTCTGTGCATATGATGATACCTGTGCCACATCCCTGTCAACCATACCATTAATGCAGGGACAGGCTGATATGGTTCTGATGCACACGGTGACTGCACTACAGTATACCACAGTACCGCAGTGTAACATGCTGTAGGGAGTAGAGTGTAATGCATATATGGCATGTAGTGTAGCCGTCCAGCAATGATGCCTTATAGCTGTTAGTAACACTGGTTGGATGTGGTCTCTATGATGTTATCCATTTGTGTTGTATGTGTACATGTGTCAGCATGAGGATGGTCTGCAGTCATATTCCACAACAGGGTATGTCACTGTGGTGACACCATGGCTGTGACATATCTGGAGTAAATTTGAACACATGTCACAGGTTACTAAACCAGTTATTGCATGTGCCACATGGATGGGTGGCCCACTGAGGCATGTATACCCTGCAACCTGATGTAGTCCCATCCACATACATGCACACTGTTACTTGGCAACACTGGGAGTAGACCGCTACCTAGCTATGTAGTGATACTGAATTGTGTGGCTTACATTGCACACATCACACATTTAGGGTGAGGTGTGTCCCAGGTTACATGCTAAATGCAGAACATCCCCAGACATGTACAGTATGCTAATGGAGGATGTGATGGGTGTAGTTGGACAATACGTAGTGTGACATACCATCATATACACATTTACAGACACATAGCAGCCAGACACATATATGAGATACCAGGGCCTATCGCTGCTAACTAACCTGACCATGTGTCCAATGTGTTACAGGTAGGCTGCACACATCACATGCATAACTGGCTTGGATTGTGGTAACAGTTACCTGTATGGTTGATGGTGACAGTGGTAACCATAACATGGTACATGAGACATATACTAGGTGTAACTTGGTGTAGTGACAGTGTAGACAGCACCCACATCCCCCAGTGGATATTGTACTCCCTTGAACCCATGATGACACTGCCATACCCGCCATATCACGTTGGCCATGACTGTGATACAACCAATAGTATATCACAACAGTGGTACTACAGGGATATGCATCTCATGCACATGCCACATGCGTAGTAGGGTGTTGCATTGTCATGCCTCACCTATGGGCAGCAACAACACTATCTGGACTACTGTGTGGAAATGGGTGTTGTAATAGCAGTATGTGGCCTCAGAATGCTGTCCCCTACATATATATGGACATGCACACCTAAACACGCATGCCAGAACACAAGGGGTATCCCATGCCTATCACCCCATTTGTAAAACACTGTTGTGCTGGTACTGCAAGGCTCATGTAGCCGGTATGGGGGGGGAATAACAGGGTCCATGTAATGTCCCATACAACAGCAGCCACAACTGACTATGGCAATGGGTGTTGCATTGGTTGTGAAGGCCATCATGGAATTCCCAAGTACAGGTGTGCTAACACACAGACACTGCTATACACACGTGTCAGTACAGGGGTGCATCCCTGCAGGTGGTCATAGCTGTGTATCTAGCTATTGTCCAAGGGGAGATGGGTTGTGTAGGGTTGTGTGTACAGTGTTATCCTGCCACCTGCCAGGTGGCAGCAGGCATCTATCCACATACACTACTGTCATGACCCTCAAGGTGTGAATGACATGCATCAGCCAATCCTCCAGGTGCCTCCTGCACATGGCCACTGAGGTGATCAAGTTGACATGTATGCAACATGCATTACAACACATGGTTATTGCTTGTGATGGTGACTTGTACCCAAGCATGTTCGCTTGACTGTGGTAGTGTAGTGGATGTATCTGTGGCATGTGGTGCATACAGGGTGACATCTCCTATAAGTGCCCCTTCTTACACAGCTAGGCAGACATGTCAATGTCAATCAAGCTTGGGTTGCCTGTACATATCCCAGCTGGATACCAGCCATCTGCACATCTGTACAGGGACTGAGAGTCATCAGCTTGGCAAGTAGCTATGCAGTAGCATTAGTGTGTTGACAGATAGATGTCTGACAACAATATGTATGCCATAACTACATGTCAGAAGCCCTCAGTAACATATGCTCTACTGACGGTAGTCTACAGTTACATTCCACATGCCAGATCATTACCCAGTAAGGGGTATATACTGTGACACAGCTCACATACCAGGGAAACAATAGGGACTCCTCAGAGTCCAGCTATGCCTGCAGGTGTGCCTGTCTTTGGTAATACATTTAGCACTCTGCTCTTGCCTGGGTAAGTACTGTCAACAGTAGTACTGCCATGATACACTGCATGCCAGTGTAACAGCACGTACCCTGGACTACTACCCCTGTATGCAACACATTCACATGGATAACAGTGCTGTACAGGCCTCATATACATCTGTGTCCCACACATGACACTCCACAACCCTTATTACCATAATGACAGCACATGGGTGCATGTATTGTACATGACATTGCATACACTCATTACGGATGTCATTACCCTGCTATGTTATCAGATTGGGTGGTGTGACCTAGTTACCAAGGCTAAGACATTCTTAGCAAGTCTCAACATTGCTGCAATATAACAGCTGAGTTGATTTGTGCACTGGTAAACGAAGCCTACACCAAGTGTCCGTATGTTTACCCATAGCTTAGCACTGCTTAGCTTCATGCAAACCCACTCAAATGCACTTAAAGCTGCTCAAAAGTGCCTTAACCACTCTATATCTGACAGCCCTTGTTCTACCCAGCAACAAAATGAAAAGCCCTTGCAGGTTCTGAACCTAGAACCCTGTACACTAAAGTCTCAACACTTATCCACTATGCCATGACCACTGTGAAGACAGCTGTTGTTTTACTAATATAGCTGTCAATACACATATTGAGTAGTACTGAACAATTGCCTTTACTTCCTAAATTGTGTAGTCCTTATTATTAATATGACTGTTGCATCACATATGTTGTTTTATCATGATGTACACATAGCAGATACATACGGTGGGATACAGCTGAGAGGGTATACACAACTGTGAGGTTTACACATGACAGGGATATGGTTATATACATATAATAGGTCCATATATGGCTACATGTAAATACACATGTACACTCATACATATGTCTGTATACACATCTGTATAGTGCAACTTATATATGGCCATGTACACATACACACACACACACATATATATATATCTATATATATCTATATATATATATATATATATATATATATATATATATATATATATATATATACATATGTATATAAATATATGTATATATACATATATGTATATATGGATTCACTTCATAACACTGAAAACTCAAAACACTGAAAATGAGAAAACTTCATAATATAGAACACCAAAACACTGAAACTTCAAAACACTGAAAACTCAAAACAGTGAAACTCAAAACACTGAAAACACATATCATACATATACTGAGTTTAAACAACATAAATCATATCACTTTCCACCAAGACTGCACTTATTGTAGTGAAGTACAATTTTGGAGTTGATATATATATAAGTAGCAAGGGGTGTGGGGGGCGCAATCCCCCACATGGGGGGTGCAGGGGGGCTTGCCCCCCTGCTTACACTTGGTGGAAAGTGCTATGATTTATGTTGTTTAAACTCAGTATATGTATGCGTGTTTTCAGTGTTTTGAGTTTTCAAGATTTTGATGTTTCAGTGTTTTGAGCTTTCAGTGTTATGAAGTGAATCTGTATATATATATATATATATATATATATATATATATATATATATATATGTAAATATATATATATATATGTATATATAGCTATATATGTATGCACATCCTATGTGTACAATTATGCCTAGTTATGTTGGTATATATGTAGATATGTACAACTATATGTGCATACATATCTATTCTGATATACCTACTACTGTCATTATATATGTAGATATCCATACGTATATGTTCATATGTATCTCTATTTGTATATGTGTAGACATATATCACTCTGTATATTTATATATCTGAGTGTTTATATATATATATATATATATATATATATATATATATATATATATATATATACATATCCATCTATGTATGTCGATATGTATATGTGTATATGTGTATATATCTATATAGATATATGGATAATTAGAGATACATATATGTTCACCATATGTCCTGAGCATGGAGTGGAGCCCTACTTCTGCCCCAGTAGTCCCAACCTTATAGTGCGAGGGGATGTCAGGTATGTATTGCAGGTATATTTGTAGACTATTACTACTGTAATAGGGATTGTCTTCACAGACATGGTGTGTGTGGGAGATCATATCTGCTTTTAACATGTGCACCATTGGCTACTGACAGACATCATAAGGACATCATAGTACAGTACCACTGCTAGCACAGTAATGCTCCTGTGGATAACAGCAGAAATATGGCCAATATATGTGGACAGTCTGACACACTCTGGACAGTCCAGAGGTATACACAGAACCCCTTAGTGCAAGACATGTGGACCAAGCCTGACAATGTGGATGTTAACAGCCATGTAGATGGATATAATACGTAACTACTGGTATAAGTTGCCCCCATAGGTTATGCATTCACATACCCCTGTCTGTCATGACACAAAATAACTGCTGGTACAGATGTGCTATGGCCAGATACTACCCACTATTTATTGACATACATCTGTACAGCATCCCACTGCTTTGTCTGAAATACATGACTGTTATGGTGGCCCGGCAGCAGTACATCTGGAAAGTATCTGGACATGACATCTCACTGGGTAAATACACTAAGCTGCTAGGCATGTAACAAAGCACTGTGCAGGCTACAGACAGACTGGCTCAACACTGGCCTACATTTCCTATGGGGGAATACACATGTACCTGCATATATATCAGGCTCTACATGCATGTCACAGCACAGAGTGACAGACACCTGTGTGAAAGTGCATAACCACAACGAATATGAACACAGCCACATATGGCAAGCTAGCGTAATATTACAGTATATGAACTATCTGTTGAACAACAACCAAATATGTGCCACTCACACACTACCCCTACATATACTGGGCCACTGCACAGTGTGGTTCGATGCCTATCTGTGGTATGGGACATGTGTGTGTTTGGCCCTACAAACATGTAAGCCAATAGGGTAATATGCAGTGGAGCAGCATGTAACATCAGATAAAACAGGACCAAGAGTAATGACATCTACCACCATCTTGTACACAGTCCAAGGTACATATTAAAAATACACACACTGTCGACAATCACCATAAGTACACAGACCTCAGTACTGTACACACAACCACAGAATGTCCAGGTTATGTCATCAAATATAACCCCTACTATACATAACATGTGTAGCAGTCTGATGTCTCACTGACTTATCAGATATGATGTCAATAAATATGGTGTATAGCACATATGCACCTCTTACTGCATGACATATGTACGAAGGTTGACAGAGCTGTGGCTGGAGACACAAACACTGGGCCAATATTGACATGTTGCTGTGATAACCTCATACGTTTGCTGTTGTAACAGGGTTAGCTGCAACATATGTCCTATGAGGTATATGAATTTAGTAACTCTCATGGCTGTCACCGTCTACAGACTGCAATCCTCACACTACCTTCTGCAGTTCACCGATAGGTGCTATGTGGATAACATAAGAAACAAAAGGCACGACACACTGCCCAGTCTGCAGATGGCCCTACAGATGGAGGTTTCCTCATAAACATAGCAATGACATGACAAGTATTAAAACATGTAGGACAGCCATATCCACACACACCCTGTTAAACCAACATTAATCCAATTGCAATATAGCAGCACTTACAGTCTGCAGTCAAGTCAGGCACATCCCCCTCCTGTGTATTGGCCTGTTTCTCTAGTATATATTGTTAGAGGTAAATCCCAAATCCATCTGTGATGCTGTTTGCCAAACAAGAGATCTAGTTCCTGCTCACAGTGCATGAAAAAGCCCAACACCAACATGATGCTAGTAGATAATTGAATGTGTTTTCATGCAATTGGCTATGGGAATGTTACCACAGCTGTTCCACATGCAATCAGCTAGAGGAGGGCTGCAATTCGTGCACATGCCATCAGCTGATCATGAGCATCACTTACAATATACATACTGCTGCCTAAGCAAAGCAGGTGTACATCTCCTCATCCACCAGAGAGGGAGTGAGAGAGGCAGACAGAGGCAAAGTAATGTCAGGGAGGGGTGGGAGAGTAAAACTTAAGCATGTTTGTGTCACACACCTACCAGCACAGGGTATCAAACCCCTGATGACTATGTAGTGCTATCACATTTCTATGCAATTATGGGATGTGCCACATAGGTTATATGTTGAGGAGCCCTCAAAACAAATATGTGATGGTTAGTGGCATCTGCAACAGGGATATGGTAGCTATACGATAGGTGTAGTACACGTGCCTATCTGCATGAACAGGTGCCAGTATCAACACAGCCACACTCTCACAGGGATGCAGACACATTGACACACATGGCAGGGCCAGGAATACAACTCATCACTAGTGAGATTGCCACAGCACATTACTGTGCAGGTATCACATGCACCACAGGGGTCATACCAAGGCTATAATGGCAAAGGGTATGTGGAGATGTCTGACACTGGACAGCATGCTTCAGTATGCCAGTGGGGGTTGTAGTGAGTGTGAATGTGATCATACAACACACACACACAAGGTGCCATTACTGACATGCATGGGTGCATTGTTTCACTGGTGTGTAGTGGTCGACTGTGCCAGAGAGCTATACAAGGCTAGGTGACGGGTATACGTTGGCATCAGCCCACATGACAATGGTCTGCATTGTGGATCAGAGGTGTAGTTTCTGGATTTGCCCACACATGTGGGTATTGTATTCACCATCCAGCCACCTGGGTGACTATTGTGTGTGGCCAATGCTGTTCATTGCTTGCCATGTATGTGTTCCTTAGTCCATGACATGAATGTTGTCTGAGAGTTGCACACCTCCCATATGCATGTACACTGACATGTAGAACTGTACCTGGGGTGTCTGGCCCATGTTGTGTACACAGATTATCATCAGATGTGCTGGTCCTGGCCTCACATGGTGGGCACTGGTAAAAGACAGCAGGATTACCCTGCACCTACATTGATAGCATGATACCGGCATTCCTTGGTGTCAGTGGCATCTGTCCATACAGGGCATGTTTTCAGGCATAGTATGTCCTTTGTGGGTCACAACTGATGGCACCACAGGTGTTGCAGGTGTCCAGTGGGGAACATGGGGAAGGTGCACTGTTGGCATGTACATGCCTATTGGACAGATGGACAGGGTGCCATGCCCTCTGTAGCCCACTGCAATCACACCATAGTTACTATCAGTGGGAAATATGAAGGGTACTACCAACATAGCGGCTGTTGCCTAGGCAAGTGTGTGTGTTTGCATGAGACATGGGTTGAGAGTGTTCACCGGGTAATACGGTTGCCAACATTGTTTGCCTGGCCTTGATGTCACATGTATGGTTATGGATTTGCACCCCAGCCTCTCGGCTATTTCACATTTGTTATCCCTATATGGTGGACATTGTGATACACACTAGGGACACCATATAAGGAATTATCAAAACCTGGTCCACCTTGAGCCCAGTTGTTACACACTCACAGCCACCTCCACACAGGATACGAGTTACCAACCCAAACACACACAAGCACACAAACACCTATAATATCTGGGATTAAAACTCCTATCTAACTAGTTGATCACACTTCATCACTATGCAGTTATAGGATGCACCACAGAAATTTCTAGTTTACTCTTTTCCTAAAGGTGTATTTCTCATTGGATGACATCAGCAGGATTGTCAAAGTAGGGCATTCAAATTGTAATGAGTGTGGTTAGGCTAAAATGCATTGCTTCCTACACAGACACTGAAACACACACAAAACATCCACAACCAACAGTGAAACACACACACAACCAACATGTGTGGGTTTTGAATCCCTGTCAGAGTTCTATATAACACTACAGCATGAACATCCACAACTGACATTGTGTGGGTATAGAACCCCTAGCAGAGTTCTATATAATACTACAACATGAAGCTGTTATAGGACTCACCACAGGGATTACTGAAGTACTCCTTCCCCAAAGCTGTATTTCACAATGAATGACATCAGCAGGATTGCCAAAGTAGGGCATTTGCATTATAGTGAGTGTGGCTAGGCTAAAATGCATTGCTCCCTACACAGACATTGAAACACACACAAAATATCCACAACTGACATGTGTGGGAATATAACCCTTACCAGAGGTTTATATCACACTACAGCATGACGCTGTTATAGGACACACCACAGGGATTTCTGGAGTACTCCTTCCCCAAAGGTGTATTTCACAATGAATGATATCAGCAGGATTGCCAAAGTAGGGCATTTGAATTGTATTGAGTGTGGCTAGGCTAAAATGCATTGTTTCCTACACTGACATTGAAACACACACTTGCCATATCTGGGATTAGAACACCTACCTAATTAGTTAATCACACTACAGCAGTTTGCAGTTATAGGACCCACCACAGAGATTACTGGGATACACCTTTCTGAAAGGTGTATTTCATAGTGTATTACATCAGCAGCCTTGACAAAGGACATTTTGATTGTAATGAGTGTGACTAATCTAAAAAAGCATTACTCTTTACACAGACACTGACACACACACACACAGTTGCCATGTCTGGGATTAGAATTCCTACCTAACAAGTTTAGTACACTACAGCAGTACACATGTATAGGATGAGCTACAGAGATTACTGGGCAGCAGTTTTCCAAAAGAGATATCTCACAGTGTATGACATCAGCAGCCTTGACAAAGTAGGGCATTTGCATTGCAGTGCTTGTGACTAGCCTAAAAAGCATTGCTCTCTACACAGATGAAGACACACACACAGTTACCATGTCTGGGATTAGAACTCCTACCTAACTACTTTTTCATACTACAGCAGTACACAGTTATAAGAAGCTCCACACAGCTTACTGCCCTACACCTTTCACAAGGGTGTATTTCAAAGTGGATGACCTCAGCAGGCTTGTCATAGTACAGCTATGGGGAGGGCAGTGTGTGGGTATGGGCCATAACCCATTCATCTAGAGGTTGACACACCACATGCGGGCACATGCAGGATTATATTCCACAGGTACATGCATACAGCTGCTAGATGACTACTTCCTTGTACAGTCATGTTGCACAGCTAGCACTTGCACCACATAGTCTGTCATGCTGACAGATACCAGTGGCTAAGGTCTACAGTAAGTGTCATCTGAACCTCATGTGGTTGTAGCCATTTGGCTGTGTGCTGGGTGGAACAGGCCTCATAATGGATGGCTCCTTGTGACAGTCACTCTCCTCCACAATCTGTGTACATCTACCTTTGGCTTATTATAGTATGTTGTCCTTGGATATATGCCTGTATTCCTATCCAGTGTGTGTGCAAAGCATGAGGGCTGCATACTGAGGAGTGTCTGCGCTAATATCTGCAAATGCCAGATATGTCTGGTCCACTGATGTTTGCAGACATGGTCTTCATTTGTTTAAGTATGTGAGCATGCCCAGTATGACCTTTCTGTATGTTGTTGGCTATTGCCTTCATTTATCTAAGTGTGTGAGCATGCACAGTATGCCCTTCTGTACTGAATGTGTGAATCAATTCCAGGTAGTTTGTACTGCAGTGCAGACCTTTGTGTTGTACATCTACAGGTAGCATACTTTTTCTGCATGGTATCTGTCAATCATTTGGCAATATGGAGACAGACTGTGCAGGGGATAGTGTGTACTGTAGATGATTGTGTCTGTGCTGCTTCAGCTGCATGGTACTGCTGTTAGCAGAGATATTCAGACATATGTACAGTTATTCACAGTGATGTTTCTGTCCTCATGTACTGTCAGGTGGACATTTTTGCTCACAGTGATGACTTGGGGGACAAGGGTGATTACAGCTGTGTCTGGTATTGTGGGCAGACACCTACGTATTTATGGTAAGTTATGCCATTCTGGAGGAGAAGCTGCAGAAACTTGGTGCTGGGTTTGTGTATCCAGTTCAGCACCTTGGTACAGTGCTGGCAGAGGATCCCATACTTGTCCACCTATCAACATGGCAGTATGGTCTTATCTTGCTTTGGCAATGCCTCACATCTGTACAGATTTGCACAAGTTAGCCAGAGGCAGGGGCCATGGCTCAGAACATTTACCCTATTGTGGGGTACGGGCAGGTGTGCAGCCACCCATTTATGTGTTTGCAGCCAGGGATAGTGTGCACACAACTTGGTGTTGGACCCTGCACATTCCATGCTGCCCATGCTCCCACACCCCCATCTGTTATTCTAACCTCTTCCATACATTATGCATGCATTCTCTGATATTTTCCCTAAGGGTATCACTGCATCACAGGTGTGTGTTAGTATTGGTCCACAGTTCATGCAGTGGGACATGGTGGACATGTTACTGTTGTTTGTCCACATGGCTTTGCATATGGCTTACATGAAGTGTATTATGTTGTTATTTGGGTGTTCATGACATAACATGCATTGGCAGTACATGTGAGACATGGGCCTTTGGGAGGCACCTGTGGGGCATTAGGTGTTGATGCAGGCCAGATGTGGCAGGCAGTTGCATTCTGTCAGTCCTACAGTCCCAGGCCACCATACAGTTTATTCCCCTGGGGTGACAGGGTAGATGTGATAGTTGTTCATGCCAATAACTTCTATCAGTCTGGATCAGGTGGTGTGGATGCTGGCAGGGTGCTACCAACAACTAGGGATACACCTGCATGGCACACCTGCACTGCATGCTGTAGTCTTCCGCTATTGCCATATATAGGTGGGGTCATATTGTACCCATTCCCCACAGCAGGGATACTGCCAGAGAGGTGACTGTGGGTGGTGTTTGCGTGGCTGGGTGCATGTGAGCTATGGACACTACTTGCGTCTGACACACAGATATGCATGGGGCATTACAGTTATGCTAGCATGTGCAGGTACATCAGCTGATTCCCAATACATCAGTCCTACCTCCTTTGTGAGCTGCAGGTGTTCAGGCAGACATCACCTGTATCCCCTATTACAGGTCCTGTTACTGTGATGCATACCTATATGTACAAATCCAAGGATGTCACCATTTCACAGTGACACAATTTATACTGTATGTCTGGGATACTTTCCTCTGTGTACTGCTTGTATATCTAGATGGTGACACATATTACTACCATACATTTACAATGGCTTACTGCTAGTATGTGTTATAATGGTGGGGACTGTCTTTGGGACTGCAGTCATGAGGGCTTGTCCCTGTTATCAGCAGTAGTGGGCACCAGGTCCTATCTCAACATGCATACATACTGATCACTCTCACACATTATGAAACACACACCATCCTAACACATGCAGACCTACATATTGTGCAAATGCTACAACTTATCTTGCTACCTTGGCCACCTCTGGCCATCTGTGCTCCGCTCATATTATAACTACTCATACATGTTACTATATTTCTACACAGGATTGGGGGGGCACACCTGAGTGTCACTACATTTCTACATTTGATTGGGGGAAGGGCAGACCTGTCTGTTTCTACATGTATACATGGGAGTGGGGGGGTGGCAAACCTGACTGTTACTACATTTCTACACAGGATTGGGGTGCACACCTGACTGTTTCTACATATCTACACATGATTGGGGAGCACAACTTACTGTTTCTACATATCTATATAGGATTGGGGGGGCACACCTGGCACATGCACACATTTGCTATGACTGTACTGGTATGTCAGGTACTCCATTTCATTCTGTATTCTAAACTATCATACTGACTAGAGGCATTTCAGTGTACTACAGGTCTTAGCTTTGGTTGACCTACATATTAGTGTCTGACTTCCTACCCTTCAGAACTAAAATCCCACTGCCTGACCTGCTGTAGTCTGTCTGGGTAGGCCTGGGGGGAGGTTACCCATAGGCATCATTCAGAGGCCATAGCACAGGCTCTGTTTGGGTTTGTCTACACCTGTCCTGCTGGCTGAGATTGTTGTTGGGTATGTGAACCTCCCTGACTGGCATGTGTGAGTCATATGGACACACATGTTGCCCATCACATGTCCTGCAGTGGGTTTTGTCACCCTGTCTAGTACTGGCTACTATGGTGACTCCCATATTTGTTACATATGTCATGGTGCCACTATGGGTGTCTACTATCTGCTGCCATAACATTCAGCCACCCAAGTCCCTTGCATGCTCACATCCATACCAGTGATACAGGTAATGACACATTCTACTCTATTTGGAAACTGGTAGGTTGATTTACTTACCTTGTGGGTGTGCCAGGATTGAGGATGTTGCTGGAGGGCTTCCCATGTCAGATGCACATAATACACTCCCTATGCATGGTTGAGCACAGGTTGTGTCATGTTTGGCATCCCTTTTAATGAATGTGCGTGTCAGACAGAGGTGTCATTCCCTGGGTCCCTACTGTGTCAGTGTATGTGCTATGCATTGTCTCTTTGCAGCAGCCTCGGCATACTGGGCACGCCTCCATCTGCCTACTGGGGCAGGCTCAGGTTGTTCCTCCTATGAGTCACTCTTTGCCTGTGCAGGCCTTGGTATTGGTGGGGGGCTGTCTGTCCCTGACCCGTGCTGTTCCTGCTACAGCTGTTTCCGCAGGATCATATTGTGTAGCATGGCACATACCATAACAATTTGGGTACATGTAGCTGATGAGTACTGCAAGGATCCACCAGATGTGTCCAGACAATGGAAGCATGACTAAAACATCCCAAACACATGCTCTATTATAAGTCTGGCCTGTGTGTGTGCCTCATTATGGCATTCTTGTTCAGGTGTGAGTGCATTTCTGATGGATGTCATCAGCCAAGGCTCCAGTTTGTAACTCGCATCCCCCACTAGGTGACCATAGGGGATGTCTCCATTGGCAAATCTCTGGTACAGCTGCATCAGATTCCAAATGTGGAAATCATGATAGCTTCCAGGGCAGCCAGCACACACATTCTTTATAATGCCATGGGCATCACACATGACCTTGCAGTTGGTGGAGGAGAGGCCCCTGCAATTAATGTAGGACCTCCCCTGATCACCGGGTGGTGCTTTGATGCATATGTGCTCACAGTCTATAGCACCCACTACCTCAGGGTATTCTGCTATTTGGTGGAAGAGATGCATATTTCTGGCCAACACCTCATGGGTGTTGAGGAAATATATGTACTCACTGGCATGTGCTGACATGGCATCCAGGAACTGGTGGAATACTCTGGATGCTGATGCCTGTGAGATCCCCATGATATCTCCAGTTTAGCTTTGGGAGGTACCTGTGGCTAGTATTCCTAGGCCTACACATACCTTGGTATCCACTGGGATGCTTTCCCTTTGGTCAGTTCGGTGTGTCAGGCATGGCCGGCACAGCTCAGCAATTTTCTGAAGGAGGTCCATGTCCACCCTATAGCGCTCCACTATCTCCAGCTCCTGTAGCCCCTGGTAGGTTACCCTGGGTCTGTACACTCTTCTCCATCTCCTCACTGTGGGTTGATTGGCAGCATTCACATCCTCACCTCCCTCAGCCTCTTGCACATGTTGTTCTATGTTGCCTGCTGCAGCCCCTCTCATTTTGAAGTTTTGTTTGTTAAAAGTTCCCCGCTTGTATACACTGGTGGTGTAGTGGATGGGAAAAACCAGAGGGGAAGGTCTCTGCATATTTTATAGTAGTGTTCTGGGCTGGGCTTGTCTCCTGCCTGTCTAATTGGCTGATTCTGATACATTTCATCTGCCAGCTATGCTAGTTCTCCTTGATTACCTTCCTACTGCTGTTTTCTCTTCCCACTGCCTTCTATTTAAGCCTGGGGGTATGCCTCACAGAGTGCTCAAATGTGCACAGTACTGCTATTTCCTGGTTTAACTTTTCTTTTTCTTACTTTAAAACCCGGTGCGCGGTACACTCACCTGCTTAGGCAATGTAAAGAGTGTTAGGCAGATTCAGACACACACCCTTGCTTAGCTGTGCTAAGCTAGGAGCAAACCCAAGCCACAGGGCTCCAATCCACTTACAGTATGCCTGAAACACCCCCCCCACATGATGTCAAGTGACTCCTAGGCTTGCCAAGCTATTCCTACTCTTACACTTTTGGGATCTGACTAGCATGCTGGGGAAAACTGGGATTCACTATCATTCCCCTCATTTGCATAGGAACTGGGATTCACTATCATTCCCGTCATTTGCATAGGATTGCCTGCTAATGCATAGTTACATGTCTCACACTGAACCTCCCCCCTTATCAACCTATACTCACTGGTCATGTTGTCCTCTGCCTGCCACTGACTTTCATGGCAAAATAGTGATTTTAGTTAGAATGCTTATTTTAGATTTATTTTACTATTTCCCCCGATCCCATTTGTGCACCACTGCCTTACGCTTAAACAGCTGAGATCAGCAAAAAAAAATAAATAAAAGTTGTTTTTTTTAATTTTTTGGCTGTTTGCAATGCCAGTGGCCTAATACTTGGCCATTGACATGCTTCCTGACTGATCTGCAGCCTTTATTTGGAGTTGTCACAGCTCCATTTTGGATTTTTCAGAAATGTACTCCGTTACTAACCGAGTACATTTCTGTAGATTGCACTAGTCCGGCCAGTTTCAAGCTTCCTGGATCGTAAATTCACCTCATTTGCATGGATTTCTCCTGCAAATGGGGTGATTTGTATACAGGGGCTTAGTCCATGCAGGACTAGTGCAGGAGCGCTCATGCATGCCCCTGCAGGCTGTTCCTGGATTGCATGGCAGACATATTGCCTATCAGAGGTCTTGCACTAATCATGCACGCCGTGCAGGGCATACCCTGGGATTCATGAAGTTTGCACCAGGTGCAGGCATAGCATCGGCATTCCAACACCAAATATGACTGGCGAGTGATCCAAGTACGAGCTGTTCCCACGTGCACTACCTGTGTATGCTATGCCCACACAGGTCCTGGGCCCTGTATGCTAATTAACCCATGTGCAGCAGTGTAGCATGCAAATGAAAGTATGTAGCGATCCAGGAAGTGGTGCATGCAGAAATGTAAACCGTAAAAAATGATTTACATTTTTGCAAACAAAACTGGAGCCATGACAGCCGAACAAACACGTATTATATTGTTAATATATGCCAATGGGTAAATATATAGCCATTGGCATAAAAAAAATGTACAAAATATAAAATTAACATTTAATATTTATATTCGCACTATCACGAAGTGGAAGCACAGGGCAGTGGTGCGCAAACGGGATTGCAAGGAAAATAGAAAATATAGAATAAAACTGCAATGTAACACATATCATGAATTCCCCATAATAGGGAATGGCAGGCATGCTACACCACCCCATGGTGCAAGGGTTGCTAAGGGGCTGTGACAGATTTATACGTGGTAGCTAGGAATTAGTAGGCAATGCCATGCAAATGAGAGGAGTAATAGTGAATCACAGATTCCCCGCTGGTGTAAGGATGCACATCACAGCATAACGTTATAACACCGAGGTGTGCCCTTGAGATAAAGATAACATCAAGAGAGGAGTGTATCACACTTGCTGTAAGCACATTGGAGCATTGCTAATCCAGTTTGCCCATTGCTAAGCAAAGCTGCAGGATAAGGGTGTGTCAAACTGGCTATAGCTTTGCTTAGCTGAGAGTACACAAAGTAACTGAGTATGAATGTGAACGGAGATGAAAACGTGCTTAAACCCGGTAAACAGGTTTGCGCGGCATGCACCGGAGCTGCAACAGGAAGGATATAGGAAAGAAATAAGGAAATGTTGCAGCAGGGAAATTGGAGTACAAATGACTAATTAACACCTAGGAACCTACAGTGGGACATTGACAACAGCTAACAAGGCTGCAAGCAGCTACCTGCAGAACAGGAAAGGGTGGGACTGTACAGCAAAGAAAACAGTAAAGTCACAGCAGAACAAAGTGGATTTGCAGTATATCAGCTACAAGACACATTTTGCAACACATGACTGGGTAGTGAAAGTACAAAACAAGAAAGATGGCAGGTGGATGCATGCCTGATAATGGGAGGGGATCCAGGTTTAAAAGTGAATTAAAGGGCAACAGATTAATCAAGGCAGGCAAGCATAACTCCACACTAAAGGCCCCACACTTGCAGTACTAACTGCAAAACTCATAATTAAGATACCCTGCAGATGGAATTGCTGATACACACCCAATGACATCAGCAGCATCCATAGCAAAATAGAATAAAGTGTGAAAGCACCTCATACACACTTGTATATTCCCATGCACTCTGCACCATTGGTGTATGCAGACAGGAAACTTTTAGTATGTACATGTTAGGGGCTGCCATAGCTTGGATCCACCAGCATGTGTTGGAGACTGAAGGTGGTGTGGAGGATGATGCACACAACCTCCTCAGGCACCAGAGGAGGAAAAGAGTGTTCAGCCCCAGGGTAACCTACCAGGGGCTACATGGTCTGGAGATAGTAGAGCATTACAGGGTGGGCAGGGACACCCTACAGCAACTTGTGGTGCTGTGCTGGCCACGCCTCAGAGTCAGAACAAACAGAGGGGAACCCATTCCAATGGATACGAATGTATGTGTAAGCCTGAGAATACTAGCTACAGGTACCTTTCAAAGGCCAACTGGGGATATCATGGGGATCTCACAGGCATCAGCATCCAGGGTACTTCACCCATTCCTGGATGCCATGTTACCACTTGACAATAAGCACATATACTTCCCCTGAATGCATTAGGAGTTGGCCAGCAATATGCATCTCTTCCACTGTGTGGCAGAATACCCAGAGGTACTGGGTGCAATATACTGTATGCACATACACATCAAGTCACCTCCTGGTGAGCAGGGTGGGCACTACATAAACCAGAAGGGATACCCCTCCATCAACTGCCAGGTCGTGTGCAATGCCCAGGGCATTATCATGGATGTGTGTGCTGGCATACCTGGAAGCTATCACGACTCTCACATCTGGCATGCCTCAAAGCTGTGTCAGGTATTTGCCAGAGGGGACATCCCATATGGCCACCTGGTGGGAGATGGTGGCTATGCACTGGAACCGTGGATGATGACTCCCATCAAAAATGCAAACACACCCATGCAGGAACGCCATAATGAGGCACACGGACAAACCAGAATCATCATAAAGCATGTGTTTGGGATGCTTAAATCACATTTCTGTTGCTTGGGCATATCTGGTGGAGCCTTGCAGTACTCTCCAGGCATGTGTGCCCACATCTTCATAGTATGTGCCATGCTACACAATATGATCCTGCGGAAAAAGCTGCAGCAGGGACAGAATGGTGAAGGCCCTCACAGCCCACCACCATTGCCAAGAGCCCCACAGGCACAGAGGTACTCAGACCACGAACACCCTGAGCCAACCCCAGTAGACAGACGGAGGTGTGCCCAGTATGCCCATGCCTTGACAAGGAGGGAACATATAGCACACACACTGACAGTGTAAGCACCTAGGGACTGACACCTTGCTTCACCTGCACACACAATAAAAATGGATGGCACACATACAAGGCTATCTGTAAATTGTCATGTATAGGCAGTCTACTTTGTGCATGTAACATAGGCAGCCCTCAACTATTGCATACACAACTGTTATTGGCACAAGGTAAGTCAACACCTGGACAGTAAATTAAGCTATCAGCATGTGCTGATACTGTATGTATAGGTTCATAGGTTCATAGGTAGGTACTTGGCTAGCTGCCTGAGGGCATTCATAAGCCTAGCCAAAATGTGTCAGCTTTTGCTCCCCATTGATTCATTCACTGTCCCTCTGTGGAGCAGAACCAATGGCAGGATCTATGGGATGTATCTACTGTTCCCCATCTACTCTTCAAGGTTTCTCTTGAAGAGTGTTAGTGAGGGGCTCTGTATAATGTAATTAAGGATGTTGTTCCAAAGTATTGGGAATTTCTGTGACAGGAATCCATCCCTACAGCATCTTCCAGTTATTGTTGTGGCAAGGTTCAGCTCACTACAGCGTGTGGCTCACTGTGACATGGATTCCCATAGGTGGAGCATATCCATTAAGCCTGAGTTTGACATGGCTTTGTTGGCCAGCAGAGATCATCTTTGAGTAAACGAGATGCCACTGAGTAAAGTAGGAGTTTATTCAGTCTGGCTGCATAGGACATATGTTTGAGGCCAGTAAACCTCTTGGCGAGGTACATTCGTGGAACTTCCAGCTGTTAGATGTGTCTTCTGAGGTAAATCCCAAATGGGTTATTATACTCTATGATGGGACTGATGAGTGATGAGTAAAGGGGCACTATAACCTCAGTATGTCTAGATGCAAAACCTTTAGTAATCAGATGGCCTACATAGAAGGATGTCTTAACTACTTTGGAGATATGATTGTCAAAGGAGAGATCACTGTCTACCTTAGTCCCCAGATACCCTATTACCTCGTCTGTATTAAAGTGGCTGCCACTTATGTGTTAATATGTGGGTGCTTAATATCCCACAATGGAATGACCATGCAGTTTGTGGCACTTAGCTGGAGGCCATGACTTTGACACCCTGTGTTGGTCTCTGTGAGGCCCCCTGAAGGATGTCTGTGTCAGCTGGACTGTCAAGTATGGCTCCCAGTTTGCAGTCATTGCAAAACATGGTCTTCCATAGTCCACCCGCGTTTGCCTGTACCTCTAAGAAGTATATGCCAAACAGTAGGGGCCCCAGGACTGAGTTCTGTGGGACACCAGTCATGACTGATTAAGAGTTGGACCTGGAGACCGCTAGTCAAACTATGTGGGTTCTGTGTGTAAGCCCATTGGCAACCCATCCTGTGATGTATGGGTGTATGTACAGGCTGGTGAGTTTATCAATAATATCTGAGTGCGGAATGGTGTCAAAAGCCTCGTCGAGGTCCAGGTAGTATGTGTGAATCACCTCTCCCCTCATCTAACATCTTGGTGACTGTCTGTAAGATGTCAAACAGGTTCAGTAGGCATGAATTGCACTCAACCAAGCTGACCTGGGTTGGGTCAAGTGTTTGGAGGTTACCAAATTCTTTGTTAATGAGTGCCATGAGGATGCGCTCCATAGCTTTGCAGACTAGGCTAGTCAGGCTTATGGGGGGGTAGTTACCATGGTCAGTTGTGTTTCCACCTTGGTGGAGAGGAATAACCGTTGCCACGTGCCATTGTATGGGTATGTAGCCTGTGGAGAGGCTGAGGTTGAAAAGCTTAATTAGGTGGGGGGAGGGTCAGTTTGTCTTGTAGTGTTTGAAAGATGCAGTCTGGGACACCATCTGCCTCCACTGACGCTGTGTCATGCTGTTAGAGAGGGCCATTTCCACCTGTGTGTCTCTGATATCTGGGATACTGTACTTTTCGGGTATTGTTGTGGGCTCTATAGGGGGTGAAGTTTGCACTGAATGTATCTGCAAGGATGTTGGTGATATCAGTAGGGTCACTATATTTTGTGTTATATTGCACCGGCACAGTGAAAATCTGTGTGTTACCACTTAGATCCTTGACATTGCCAAAGAAGGCTTTGTGGTTATCTTTTGAATCCTTGCCTATTTTCCTGTTGATGTTAACCTTGGATAATTTCATGAGAGACCTACATTTCTTACTAATACTGGTCACAGATGTCTGCCCTTCTGGGGATTTGCTGTTTTTTCTGGAATACTGTTCTACTTCTGTTGTATAGCCTGTTTATTGCAGGGGTCCACCAGACTGGTGTCCTTGTCTAGGAGGAGTGAGTCTTGGTTTACCAGTGATGGCATGATCCATACATCCTTGTAAGTGCTTATAGAGTGCATTTGTAAATCTGTCTGTATCTTGAGCAATGTTTTCCCTTAGCATGGGGACTGCGAAACCCCCACCCCTGTCTCTAGTAATGTGAATTTAGCTGTAGGAAAGGTATACACTGTGGTTTCCATGGGTAGGGGAGATGGTTGAGTGTGGAAACAGTGAATAGTTCATGGTCAGATCTAACCAGTGACCGGTTTACCTCTGCTGTGTTGCACCTGTCACCCATGTTGGTGATTACCACTTCTAGTATGTTTCCACCCCTCATTAGAAAGTTTACCATCTGATACAGGGCATATGAGGTGATAAATTCCAGGAAGCACTGGGCCTGGAAGTGAGTACTTGAGTAAGTTTCCCAATTAATGGTAGGGTAGTTGACATCGACCAATACCAGGGTGTGCGGTAGGATTGTCATGTTTTCCACTGTCACCAGGTAGGTGGAGTGGTGGTCCTGGGTCATGGAGGGTG